>NC_138102.1:48433366-48593366 GCF_964146895.1 Miniopterus schreibersii | reverse complement strand
ATCTATCTATCATCTATCTATCTATCTATCATCTATCTATCTATCTATCTATCTATCTATCTATCTATCTATCTATCTATCTATGTCTATCTATCTATCATCTATCATCTATCTATCTATCTATCTATCTATCTATCTATCTATCTATCTATCTATCTATCTATCATCATCTATCTATCTATCTATCTATCATCTATCTATCATCTATCTATCTATCTATCTATCTATCTATCTATCTATCTATCTATCTATCTATCTATCATCATCTATCATCTATCTATCTATCATCTATCTATCATCTATCTACCTATCTATCATCTATATCTATCTATCTATCTATCTATCTATCTATCTATCTATCTATCTATCTATCTATCTATCATCTATCATCTATCTATCTATCTATCTATCTATCTATCTATCTATCATCATCATCTATCTATCTATCATCTATCTATCATCTATCTATCTATCTATCTATCTATCTATCTATCTATCTATCTATCTATCTATCATCTATCTATCTATTATCTATCTATCTATCTATCATCTATCTATCTATCTATCATCTATCTATCATCTATCTCTATCTATCATCTATCTATCTATCTATCATCTATCTATCTATCTATCTATCTATCTATCTATCTATCATCTATCTATCATCTATCTATCTATCTATCTATCATCTATCTATCTATCTATCTATCTATCTATCTATCTATCATCTATCTATCTATCTATCATCTATCTATCTATCTATCATCATCTATCTATCTATCATCTATCATCTATCTATCTATCTATCTATCTATCTATCTATCTATCATCTATCTATCTATATCTATCATCTATCTATCATCTATCTATCTATCATCTATCTATCTATCTATCTATCATCTATCTATCATCTATCTATCATCTATCTATCATCTATCTATCATCTATCTATCTATCTATCATCTATCTATCTATCATCTATCTATCTATCTATCTATCTATCTATCTATCTATCTATCTATCATCTATCTATCTATCTATCTATCATCTATCTATCTATCTATCATCTATCATCTATCTACTATCTATCTATCATCTATATATCTATCATCTATCATCATCTATCTAATCTATCTATCATCTGTCATCTCTCTAGTCTATCTATCTTATCTATCTATCATCATCTATCTATTTTTTTTCAGCTTTGTTCAGAGCTGGAAGAGGAAGAAACCTATGTGTTTGTTCTTCTTTAACCTTGTGTTACAGCTCAGTTCATAATTGGGCATCATTCCATTTTCATAGGTATTTGGTTATGTTTATGGCTGATAAAAGAGTACACATGAGCATGACCTTGTGGGTGTGCGTGTGTGAGAGAGAGATTTTCAACTGCTGTGTGGTAGTTCATTCACTGTTGCACAAAGACAGAATCACTTCTTTTCTACAGAGATATATAAAGATATTACTCCTTTGGGTTTGTGGAAGTTCACTTGTTACCCTGCAAGTTGGATGATTAGACTTACTGCTAGTACATTAAGAACTCATTTATTTCCTTCAGTCCTGCAAGCGAACACTAGTTTTGTCTGTTATAGAAGAGGAATCCCCTTTGTCTAAATTATGCATGTTCTGGAATCCTGCATTTACCACAGATCTGATTTTGTGGCTGCAGAAAAATGGAAAGAGAGAAACAAACTTTAAAATTTAATCGATTCATATGAGGTGAAGTAGAGAATTAAATTTATTATAATTTTTTGTGTTTGTATGTTTCCCCAGAAAGACACTAAGAATTGGGAAATCAGCATTATGTTGGGTCCCTGACCCTGTTTCTGCTCTTTCTTAGTCCAAGTCCTCCTTGGATCTCCACATTCATTTTAATGTACGTGTTGCTGATGTGATGTCATATATATCTATAGTTCCATATACTAGATTTATTATCATTTTTTCTCATTAGCCTTTATTATATATTTTTTTAAATGATTCTTACACTTTTTATCAACCCCATTCCTTCCTACCCTTTGAGAAGGGTGCTGACAAGATCTATTACCAAACAGAACATGAGATGATGCGAACATAACCTGGACTTGAGCAATGTTTGCATGTGGATTACTTTTCCTTCCCCTACTGTCCTTTCCCTCACCCTTCTCATGTTAGAGATAAAAAACAGTGAAGCAGAAAGAAATTAGATACATTATTCCAGTGCATTTAGCAAATCATTAGGTAAAGACTTCATTTGAAGCCTCCTCTTTGGGTCTGTGACAAATTCTTTGCTGTCTCTCATAAAAAATTTACTCAGTTTAGAAAAATAAGCAGATCTATGCCAGGAGTCTTGCATCCTCCAAAACTGAGAGGAACGTTACCTCAGATCCAGCTTCAGAATTAAGCATGTGCTTGCCTCCAGCACTAAATAGCTAGTCTTTGCCAGGAACCTGGTTCCAATTTTTTTCTCAGCTATTTCTCCACATACCCAGAACAGTAGCATAGATGATGACTAGGAAACGTGTGACAACTCATATTATACAAGGGGAAGGAAGCCAGAGCGTCTAAAACCTGGACCACACAGCCAAAGCTGTCCTTGAGATATGGTTTTGTAGAGCTTAGGGTCTCAACACATTCATATTCATCTAATTTTTTAAAAAGATTTTTTATTGATATTTAGAGAGAGGAAGGGAGAGGCAGAGAGAGAAAACACTGATGTGAGGGAAACATTGATCAAACTGGACCTTTTGGTGTACGGGATAACTCCCAACTACCTGAGCTACAGGGGCCAGGGCTATATTCATCTAATTTTTAAAAGTTAACTGTAATTATTTTCTGGTGATGAAAGTTCCATGTGCCCATTGATGAAAACTTAGGAAAAACATAAACTAGTGAAAACAAAACATCCATAATCTTACTATTTGCTATTTTACATATGAACACATTTCCTTCCATGATTTTCTCTAGACTTTCAAAAGATAGTGAGGGGCATGAGGGACTAGAGGGCCTGAGGGAGTGGTGGGACTCTGGGACTGATTGGGATTAGAGGGCTGGGGGGCCTGAAGTCGGTGGGCCTGAGGGGGTGGTAGACACCAGGGCTGGGGGCCTCAAGGGCATTGGGTAGGGAAAAGGAGCAGAATGGACATGAGGGGCACTGGGCAGAGGGGGTGTCTAAAGGGACCATAGCATGGAGAAGACCTTAGAAGTGGGTGTGGGGGCTGCACCAGAAACAAGGAGACACTGGACGGGAGCACCTGGGGCTGGGCTGACAAGAAAGGGAACCCCAACAGTGGAAGGAGGAGAATAGCAATGAACACCAGAAACATTATTTGATTTAAATGTTTAATACAGAGATTAGGGCCACAGACCAAATCCAGCCTGCCTCCTGTTCAAATTGGAACACAGCCACGTACACGCATTTAGGTATCCTCTATGGTGGCTTTTACACACAACTGCAGAGTTGAGTAGTTGTGATGAAGAATGTATAAAACCCACAAAGCCAAAAATACTTACTCTTTGGCCCTTTATGAAATAGGTTTGCTGACCCCTAAATTAAGAGGTTGAAGAATCAGTAATGCCTATCAATTTAATTTGCTTATACAGGGGATTGCTAAGTGTTATTTATGATTTCCCAGTGCCTCCTGATCTATAATTTTTCAGCTTCAAGGACACATTTTGAGAATGTTCTGTGTGCACTTGAGAAGAATGTGTATTGTGCTGCTTTGAGATGAAATGTTCTGTAAATGTCAATTAAATCCCTTAGTTCTAGTGTGTCATTTAAGACCTCTGTTTCCCTGTTGATTTTTTGTCTTGATGATCTGTCCAGTGATGACAGTGGGGTGTTAAGGTCCCCCACTATGATTGTGTTGCTGTCAATCACCCCCTTAAAATCCACCAAGAAATTTTTTATATATTTGGGTGCTCTTATATTGGGTGCATATGTATTTATAAGGGTTATTTCCTCCCTTTGGATTGATACCTTTAGTATTATGTAGTGACCTTCTTTGTCTCTTGTTATAGTCTTTATTTTGAAGTCTATTTTGTCAGAAATAAGTATTGCTACTCAAGCTTTTTTTTTTTTTTTTTCATTTCCATTTGCATGGAATATTTTTTTCATCTCATCACTTTCAGCCTGTGTGAATCTTTTGATCTCAGGTGGGTCTCTTGTAGACAGTATATATTTGGGTCTAGTTTTCTTATCCATTCAGCTACTCTATGTCTCTTGATTGGACCATTTATTCCGTTTACATTTAAGGTTACTATTGATATAAACTTATTTAATGCCATTTTCCCCCTTTATGCTGATGTACCTTTCTCTTACTATTCTTTCTTTTTCTTAGAGCAGTCCTTTTAGCATTTCTTGCAGTGCTGGTTTGGTGGCACTGAACTCCTTTAGCCTTTATTTGTCTGGGAAGATTTTTATTTCATCTTCAGTTTTAAATGATAGTCTTGCTGGATAAATCTGTCTTGGTTGCAGGTTCTTGCTTTTTATTACTTTGAGAATTTCAGGCCACTCCCTTTTGGCCTGAAGTGTTTCTGTTGAGAAATCTACTGCCAGCCTTATGAGGGTTCCCTTGTAGGTCACTACGTGTCTCTCTCTTGCAGTCCTTAATATTCTCTCTTTGTCCTTAACATTTGCCATTTTAATTATGATGTGTCTTGGAGTGGATCTCTTTGGGTTCCTCTTGCTTGGACCCTTCTGTGCTTCCTGAACTTGTGTGATTTTCTCTTTCACCAGCTTAGAAAAGTTTTCTGTCATTATTTCCTCCACCAAGTTCTCTATCCCTTGCTCACTTTCCTCCCCCTCTACCCCTGTGATGCAAATTTCATTTCGCTTCATGTTGTCCCAAAGCTTCCTTAACTGTCCTCATGCTTTTTAAGTGTTTTTTCTTTCTGCTGCTCTGAGTGGTTTTTATTCTACCTTATCTTCTAATTCACTTATTCTATCATCTGCTTAATTAAGCCTGCTTTTAATTCCTTCCAGCATATTCTTGATATCAGATATAGTATTCTTCATTTCTGCCTGGTTCTTATTTATCATATCTAGCTCTTTTTTCATGCTTTCACTAAGTTCCTGTACCTTCCCATTAAGTGTCTTGTGGTTCTCATTAACTTCCTTGAGCCTCTTTATAACCATTACTCTGAACTCTATTTCTGATAACTTGCTTAACTCCATCTCATCAAGGTCTTTTTTCTGGCAATTTTTCCTTTTCTTTAGTTTGGGGGTTGTTTCTTTGTTTCCCCATTTTAGTGACTCTTAGTGTTGTATCTGTATATTAGATATATTTGCTGTCTCCCAGTCTTGTGGGGTGGGATTTTGTAGTGTATGTCCAGTGGGACCCAGAAGTGTGTTTTCCTTATACTTTTGAGCTATTTGCTTTAGGCTTGTCCTTTTTGTGTGTGTCCTTTCTGTGGGTTCTTTGGGCTCTCCTCTTGTGATTTGGTCTAGATTGTTGTTGACCTGTTTATGGGAAGACTTTCCTCTCATGTTGGCTTTGAGCCTCAGCCACAACCACATTGTGTGAGCTGTTGTACAGGTGCTGATAGGACAAAACAAAACACAACCAAACTTCCAGGAAACAAACAAGAACTTACAAAATATCCTGACAATCAAAATGAAAACAACCCAAGAGAAAGTACAATTGTGAGAATGAAGCGAGAACACAAATACTAAAGCAATAAAGAGAGAAAAGGATTTTATTTCTAATAGTAAAAATAAAATAAAATACAATAAAAAGTAAAAAATAAAGAAGTCACTGAGAGATAAAAGAGGCAGAGAAAAGATTCTGAAAGGAAAGAAGGGAGAAAAAAAATAAGGTAGAGAGTTGGAATAGGAAAATGGTTGGGAAAAAATTACAAACAAACAAAAAGAGAGGAAGACAGAATAAAAGGGGAGAAAAAGAAAAGAGAAGAAAGAAAAAGAAAGTTATGCCAGTGGAACAAGAAGAGAGAGAGATGTAAAGCAAGGGCAGGGAAGGAGGCCAATAAGAGATATGGTGGAAACAATAGAGTAAAACAATGAACTTATTGTTTATAATGGTAATATCCCAGCAATAAAGCACAGAATATCAAGAAAATCTTGATAATAGAACAAAAAAATAAGCAAAGCAAGACAAAACAAATCCTAAAAAAATTAATTGAAAAATTAAAAAATTAAAAACAATTAAAAATTAAAAATTTTTTTTTCTTTTTTCTTAAAAAAAAAGGAAAAAAGTCAACCAGGTGAGTTTTGTCTGGGCACCTTATGTTGTCTGAGCCTGTTTTGTATGCTGATTTTGGGTTTATTGGGAGGCACTTGTGTGTCAGCCAATGTCAGGAGCTGTCTAGGTTTGGCTCTGGTGTCCTTATGTAGTTGGCTGGTCTGAGGCTCTCTGTGGACCACCTCCACCTGTCAGTTATTTTGCCTCCCCCTTGAGGTTTTCTGATCTTACTCCAGAGTCTTTTGAAGAGGGTCTTTAGGGTGCAGGCTGGCTAGTGTAGCTTAGGATATTGGTCCCCTTATTTGGAGGTTTCACTGTTAGGCACTCACTGTGGGGAAGTTAGTCTCTGCTTCAGAGTCAACTCCTTGGTCTCTACTGTATCCTCCAATTCAAGTTCCTCATATAATGGCCTGCTGCAGGTTTAGATTGAATTCAGTCTGCTGCCTTTTCTGTATGGGCAGTTTCAGAGGCCTGGGCTCAGTGGGTTTGATTGAAAGAGACTCTGGTGAGCACTTTGCCTACCCTTCCCCAGAAGGGGTTTTAAGCTTTTCCTCCAGTTCCCAAACAATATTCCCTGAGAGTCTTACTCTTGTCATGTCATTCTGTGAGCTGTTCTCCCTTTCCCCTTAGGACTGTGCCCTGCAGGGGACACCTGGGGCTTCAGCGAGCTGAACCAGCCCTTTTCCTATTGGGGGTGTTGTTCCTAGCCTTCAGGAGAGGTAGACGTGCTCTGCCTTGCCTTTCCCAGATCTGGTTGGCTGATCTCACAGGGCGCTCAGTTCAAACTCTCCACAGTACAGACACAGATCTCAGCCCTTACTGGTCCATCTCCCCAATGCAAGCCAGGAAGGTGGACACCAGTTCAGCAGTCAAAAATGCACAAAGCATCAAACAGGCAGAGAACCCGCCCTGCAAGATCCCAGTGCTCCTGTGCCTCCGAACCAAGCAGGAGGGGTCACAAAGTCAGCCCCATGCAGAGGATGATCTGCACAGCTGATCTCAGTAAAGCTGGGGCAGCTCCTTGCATGCTATCCTGGCTCTCCTCAGAGCAGGTCAAAAATCTCCAATGCACCCCACAAGCAGCTCCAGCAGCTGGAGTCAGGATCCACCCTGCTGGCAGCTCCTGTCCCTCTCTAGCAGAGGGCGGGTTCTCTTCCCCTTCCCCCCACCACACAGTTCAAATCTTTCTGGAGTTCTATACAGTGCCTTATAGGAAAGCAGAGGGTCCCTGTAGTTATCTGCCGAGTGCAGCTCTCTGGTCCCTTTCTATTTGGAAGCCACACACTGTGGGACAGCCTTTCAAGTGGCCAACACCTGGGATGAAAGTCTCTTGCCCTGGCTGCTGCCATTAGGCATGTTGTTTCACTGGGAAGGTGCCGTCGCATCCTTGCAGGCACACTGTTCCCCTGGCTCCCTCTGCATGGGCTCTCCTTCTCTTCTCCTCTGCTCTGGGTTTGAGACGCCAGCTTTTGGATGTCAGTGCACACTCCCAAGGGGAGGGAGCTTTGCAGCCCCTAACCCTTGGGCCTCACAGCCCAGCACTGGCTTCAGGGAGGACTCTCCCTTTCAACACCCCCCTCTCTTACCAGACTCTATGTTTCTTCAGTGCTCCTTGCTCAAACTATGTCCACTCAGGTATATTTCTCTTGTTTTTCCAAGCTGGCTACACAGTATTTTAGCTATAAATCCAGTCCGTGACTGGAAGCAAGGATGCTCTGCTTCTTGTCAGAGTGCCACCATTTTCCTCCATCTCTGTATTTTTAATTTTTTTAAAATGTGGTTTTATTGATTTCAGAAAGGAAGGGAGAGGGAGAGATGGAAACATCAATAATGAATGGCTGCCTTCTGCATGCCCCACACTGGGGATCGAGCCCGCAACCCGGCCATGTGCTCTCACTGGGAATCGAACCATGACCTCCTGGTTCATGGGTTGATGCTCAACCACTGAGACTTGCCAGCCCAGCTATTTTTAATTTTTTGAGTAAATTCCATATTTTTTTCCACAGTGGTGGCATCAACCTGTATTCCCACCAACAGTACACAGTTCCCTTCTTTCCACATCCTAGCCAGCAATTATTGTTTGTTGATTTACTGATGGTAGCCATTCAGACAGGTGTGAGGTGATATCTCATTGTGGTTTTAATTTGCATTTCTCTGATGATTAGTGATGTTGAGCATTTTTTCTATGTTTATTGGCCATCTGTATGTCCTCCTTGGTAAAGTGTCTATTCAGATCCTTTCTCATTTTTTAATTGGGTTGTTTATTTTCCTGGTGTTTAGTTGTCTTAAATTATTCATATATTTTGGAAATTAATTCCTTATTAGGTGTATCTTGGCAAGTATATTCTTGACCATGCAGTGGGTTGCCTTTTCATTTTGTTGATGGTTTCTTTTGCTGTGCAAAGGCATTTTAGTTTGATGTGGTCCCATTTGTTTATTTTTTTCTTCATTTCTCTTGCTTGGTCTAAGTAGTTATTTTTATTAATATATTATTGACATTTTTTGAAAGTCTCTGAGTAAAAAAACATTAAATTTGATTTTAAATTTCAAAAAATTAATGAAATATTGGAAGAATAATTATAATGTAACAACGGAAAGAAAACGCTTTTCAAAAATATTTAAAAATTGAGACATTTTGATTTAATTATTTTATTTTTCAACTGAATTAAAAAAAAATCATTGAGCCTTTTTTTCTTTTGAAAGACCTAGACAATTGATATAATCACCCAAGTTAATCCCTTCCTTTACCTGATAGAACAGGTTAAAGAACCCAATTAATTTCATCCATAATTCTTATCTTACTATGGGTGATGAAACTCCAGCATACTCATGTGAAACTTCATTGTATGTCCTGACCCGCTATTATATGCATGTTTTTATTAAAAATAGTGTTAGCATTATGGAAGTATTAGTATTCAAGATCAAATTTATAGACTTTGAAACATTTCTTTAAAAAAATTAGAATAATCTGTCCTCTAAAAATATATGTTTAGAACTGTGGGGATATTATTGATGTTCTCACAAAAGCTGAAACTAATATCAGAAATCTTATATTTTAGCACAACACAATTTATCTCTACTCTCATTAATTTTGTTTTGTCACCTAGACTCATAATTTCAATGTAAAAATTAAATATTTGAAACGAACAAATTCTAACCTACCAGGTTATGTCTAGCAACCTGCAGCCAGTATTCTGCTACATTTGTCTGAAAGTTTCTGGACAAATTCTTAAAACCTGTTCTTTAAAAAAAAAAATAGTGAAGTTACTTAACCAACAGATGTGTGACCAAGTCTGCGGTAGGTCAATGCTAGCATGATTATTTATGTAAAACCATAATCCATTAATTATTTTGTGTTCCTCAGATGAACTTGTTTTATGGAATATAGCCCAGTTTCATACTCTTATTTCCTAATACTTCTGGAAGTATTTACGTACAGTCCCAGGTTCTCTTTTCACTGAGCAAGGTTAAAAAGTTTTCTACCTCCATGTGATGACTACTGCTACTTCTCCTTCTCTTTTTTTTTCTTCCCTCCATTCCTCTTTAGTCTTTCCCCCTTACCTTCTGTATATATACACACATACTTGATACATATATATTAATATTTGGGTAGATACCATATCAACATTGGGAACTTCTCAAGTAACTTCAGCAGAAAATAACCTTTTATCTCACTTGATATCACTGATAGGTTAAAATTATTGTTCCTGAGTAAGCATGTGACTCCTCGAGGTGAATTTGCCTTTCTGATGAACAGCTTACATTTTGCTGCACTCTTCTTTCCTTGGATCTTGGAAGCAGTGAGGAATTCATTTTTACTTTAGTTGTTCAGATAAAATACCCATTCCAGACTCCTCTCTGGACTTCTTCTCCTATAAGATTGAAGGGGAAGAAAATCACACTGAAGATCCCACCTCCTGTAAGCCAGAGTGACAAGATCACCTAGTCCTGGGCAAGGAGACGGTTAAGGAAATCCTAAGGAGCTCTTCCCTCCTTTTCTTGCTGAGTAAAAAGGCAAAGCTGTACAATAAAGGAGATTTTACCCTTCTTTCATCTTATCCTTCTTTTGTCTTATCTGCAACGCCCGGAGTTTAGCAGCTGTCTTGTGACCATAAAAGGATGAGAGTCATATGGCAAAAATGGCAGAACAAAGAAATGGATGCACTCTGATTCCTAGGGCAGCGAGATTCTTCTCATTTGAGAGACATTCACCCCTTCCTTTAGTTTTGGTTTGTTGGGCTTTCTGTTATTTGCAACCAAGCCCAACCCTAACTTAACCACGGGTCTTGGCATTGCCTCTCTTCTGCACTGTGTTGATCTCCTTTTGAGGTGGTGTTGGGCAGTTATATCTTCACCTCCTACACTCTGAGGGGCTGCCAGTCAGAACAACTGATGCTTTTCTATTCCCATTTCCCCTTTGAGACACCTGCGTTCAACAAACAGTGGAGCAGTGGGGATCGTGGTGAGGGACATTTTTAACATATTTTGCTTTCATCTATGTCTTTCATATTTGTTTATTTTGAACTCTCTTAGCCAGAGAGTAATTTCTTCTCTCCATTGCCCCTCTTCTTAGTCACCTAATGCCCTCCTATAGTGATATGACATCTATTTTTCACTTGTTTGACCTAGAAGTATATTAAAGCAACTATTTTCATACTAACTACTGATCTGTAATGAAAATATTTCACAATGCAACAATGGAGAGGCAAATTTGCTATTTAGAGCCATAATCACATTTCAGAGGAGCAAAATGATGTAGGATTTGATAAGTTTGGATTATGCAAGGGTAGGTTTATAACGAAATTTGGCCAAGAGGCTAACAAAGGTGAGGAACGTCAGGGGTTACACAAGAGGGATGTATAGAGAAGAGAAAGGACCAGATAAGGAAGGAAAGACCAGAGAGAGCTGGAGTCCTAAACTGTATAAGTCTATGTGGTGGGAAGAAGGAATCACAACTATTAGAGTAGCCAAAGGGCTTCTTAATATGGATGTAGTATTCAGTTTGAATAGATGCTTTGTTTGAATGTGAAACCTACTATATATCTTGCCCTACCTTCAGTTAAATCTGCTACATTCCCAAATGATTTTTGGAGAAAAAACTATAGGAAAGTCTAAGTGTCACCTTTGGTTCAACATCTTGAGAAATAGATATTGGAAAAGCAGAGTGACTCAGTGAATTCAACTGAAACTGCTGCTTAGAGCCATTGCTCTAAGGTTTCCTGAAAGTCACAGAAGTCCTATGAAGTGGGGTTTGAGGCAGTGATATGTGCCTTAAAGAGCCACTTGAACCCAAGTGATAATACCCATTGTATTAGTAGTTAAAATAGTCTATACAAATGATGAGGTACAAAGTTTTGCTTAAATATTCTTCCAGATTTGAGAAAGTTTGGGAAGAAAATCCCCCCCCAAACCTTTTTGCTTCCCCCTCCTACTATAATGTAAGTTTATGAGAGGAGAAACCATGTCTGTTTTATTTTGCAATATAATCCTAGAATCCAGTACAGTGCTAGTTATATAATAGGTCTTAGTAAATATTCCTGGTTGAAGAAAATTAATTTAGAAGTGAATTTTAAAGATATGAAGTTGAGAGAGTGTAAAATTGTAAGATGACTAGTTATTACTTCTTTTGCTCCAAGTGCCGTTTAAAGAAAATATTTTATTTAAAAATTGTATTGGAGCCATGGAAGGTATACTTCTATAGATGCATTCAGATTTTTGATGAAACTACACAAAACTTTTTGTAGTATCCTACTACTACATTGGATGAGAAATATCACATTTCTTTTTTATTTATTAATTATGCTTTTCTTGATTTCAGAGAGAGAAAGGAGAGGGAGATAGAAACATCAATGATAAGAGAGAGTCATTGATTGGCTGCATTCCCCTGCTCAACCTGCATTCCCCCACACTGGGGATCAAGTCCACAACCTGGATGGACATGTGCCCTGACTGGGAATCAAACTGTGATGTCTTGGTTCATTGGTCAATGCTTGATCACTGAGCCACACAGGCCTGTCACATTTCTTTTTAAAGATTGTTTTGCCAAACCTCATTCATGGTAGAGTTTTTGTTTTTTACCCTTTGCATTTATTATAATGCTAAAATAAAATGCTATTTTTAATTATTTGGAATACATAGTTAAAGAAATTTTAAGCAAGTTTAAGTAACTATAAATGATGGAAACTTGGAAATAATTTCTGTTTTAATCACCTTAATTTAAATCCAGCCTGTTCTGAAATGCTGTCACAATTGCTTTTATCATGTTCTCAGGCTTGTTACTAGGAAAGCACAACAGATATGCATATTTTAAATAAAATATCATTAGTGTCTTAATATGGACTACTATCTATGCAAATATTTCTAGAAAAATCCTGATATTTCTTTGTATGATTCATTACAACCTCTTCCCCTCAGTTTTTCCCATACACTTTATCATCTGAAGATGACCATTTTTCTTCAAAAACAAGAATAGTTCTCAGACAAAAACTTTCTCATCTCAACCTTATGCTTCTTCCTTCTAAATTATGAATCAATTCCATTGTCTTGAAATTGGTTTCAAAATCCAGGAGAGATGGTGGATTTTATCAATGTCAATACCCTGGCTAGTTTATTCCACTACAGTTTTTTATTTTTTTAATATTACTGTTGGAGAAAATGAGTAATGTACACTGAATCTCTCTATTAATTTTTTATAAATGTATGTGAATCTACAATAATCTCAATAAAAATTTTGATTAAAATTAAATCGAAGAGAAGTGTGCTTCCAGACAGGGTAGACTGACTTTGGAAATGCAGGCAGTAGTAATGTCAAATACTCTCTGGGTTATTCATTAATTAATATGTTGAAATATGAGGTATCTTTCTCCTACCTGCAAGTGGTGCCTCTCTATTTTTATTTATCTCTTTTTTCTTGACTTCTTTCTTCTTTCTTATTTCTCCTTTGAGTAATTCCTGCTTTATTATGTCTTCAATCTCTCCTCTTTGAGTTTTACTTATTTCCCAAATTTATTGTTTTATTGCAGTTTTCCTCATCTGCTGGTTTGTGATCTTGAGAACCATGTAGATCTTCAATTCTGAAAAATGTTGTTGAGACTTGACATTCAGCTTATGTTATCTGCCCAGACCTAGAGACTGGTTCAGTAGTAGGTAGGCCACAATCGCAGATCCAACTGAACTTCAGAGAATACTGTGAGAATTCAAGGTATTTATGGCACGCACACAGATGTGAACCTGCATACCTTTTGTTACTCTGAGGAGAGCCAGCAGGGAATAAAGTTCATGCACAGGCATGAGCAGACTTGAGAGAGAAAGCCAAAGAAATGGAGCCCTGATCAAAAATTAACCGAAGACTTCACTGTCTCTGGACTTTTTCAATGCATGAGATAAAGAAATAACTCTTCTCTCCATCTGCCCCCAAACCCCACCATTATTTTTGTAACATAATGAATCTTACTGAAATGGAATGATACTGAATTTATCAATAGTAAGTAGAATGTTGTGAGTAAAAATGTGGAACTGGTTGAACCAAGGAAGGAAGAGAATTGCTCTGCCTTATGTTGAAAAGTTAGCTTTCTTATTTATAGTTACAAAAGGTGCTTTTCAAACTATGGCCTGTTGAATTTGGGAATAAGGATCATGTAAGAAAGATCAGAATGCTAATGTGTGTTGAAACTTTCTTTGAATGTTCGGTAATGTTCTATGATAAAGAGATAAGCTTCATTTGAAAACTGGCTCCCAAAAGTTGAGGAGATAAACTATGTTATTAAGGATTGTCTTCTGCTTGTAGATTGTTATCCAAAAAATAAGGACTTGAAATCTTGATATCTGGATTCTTACAGGGCTGAAAATACCTGATTTCTGGCCCAAGCTGAGGTTAATATAAGCAAAAGCAGGGAGAGTAAGGATTTAGCAAGAGAGAAATTTGGGGTATAGGAGGGCTTGATTTCTCAATCTTTTCCCTACTCCCTCTGTTGAGTCTTTGCTCATCAAAAGTAAAAATCACTTCTATTTTGATGAAACATCTGGGATACAGCAGAGGGGCAAGGAACATATTATATTTGACTTGTCAGTCATATGATTTTTATTGGAAATTATTATACTGAGGGCTTGAAGTATCAGAAAAACCAAAGCTGGGTTACTAGGAAACAAATCTCTAGGCCTAGGTCTGGGTTTAACAACTTTAACGAGATAACATCTATGGCTTCAACTACTAGCCCTTGATATGGGCTGGAAACAAATAGATAAGAATCTAAATTTCCTAAGACAGCGGTATAACCAACAAAACCCAACCAACCCTGGCTAAAAATAGCCTATATTTTCAACTCTTAGACCCATTCCTAGACCTCAAATTCACACTATCAAAAAGTTGTCTGCTGAAATAATCAGCTCAGAAAAAAGTTATACCATTGTCCATCTCTGATGTTGCAATGAGGGAAAATGAACAATGAAACTTCCTCCAGAAAGCTGTCCTAGGAACTATTTCATTGAGGGATGAATGACTAGAGAGCTTCAATTGAGGAATGACTGTTGACTTCAATTCTCCTTTTTTTGAAGTGAGAGGTTTTATTCCAATGATCCTGTTCTCTCTCCACTAGTAAATGCTCAATGTGTGTGGTGGACAAGTTCTCAATTAGCTATAGGTACTTGAACCAGTCTTCTTGGAGAAGCTGCACCTGACACAGACACCCTGGGCCTGTCCTACATACAATAACTAAAAAGGACTTTGAGTCTACTCTGTTTGGGGAGGGAGGAAGTATATTTCACATGATGATGGACTTTTCAAAAGTGTGTTTCTGGGATGAAAGGTATGTTTGGATGCTGGATGTTATATCCAAAGGCGTGGGTATAATGGAATTACCTTTTGTTTTTTCTCCTGGTATCTATCACCAGTTTTTCCCTTAGCTCACCAACATCTAACTGGGGAAACCATGATGTCCCAGGGAAGCCTACCCATTGCTGACTTTAGTGACTAATTCTCTAGAGAAGCAAAACTCTTATTAAACCTTTCCTAAAGCTGACTCTACTTCTGGATCATTTTACTTTAAAGAGTTACTAAATTCCCTTTGTTGTTTAAGCAATTCAGGTTGGATTTATATTCATTACATAAATGAAAAACATATT
This sequence comes from Miniopterus schreibersii, assembly GCF_964146895.1. Lineage (NCBI taxonomy): Eukaryota > Metazoa > Chordata > Mammalia > Chiroptera > Miniopteridae > Miniopterus > Miniopterus schreibersii. The sequence continues at coordinate 48,578,073 of NC_138102.1, read as the reverse complement.
CAATGCTCAAATCTCTTTCTGAAAGAAAACAACCTCCCTTATCTTCTATCTCCCTCTAGCTATCATTTTATTATTTTTCTCTTTACAACTAGTTGTTGAAAATGTAGTGTCTGCTTGATCTGTGTAATTCCTCTTCTCTCAATTACTTGACAACCCACTGCTTTCTGTTTTCCATACTTATCACTACACAGAAACCATTGTCAAGGACATAAATGGCTTAATCAAATCAGGTGATCTATTTCAGTTCTTAATTCAGTCTCTTTCCATTGGTATCAGTTGATACAAACTTCCTGTCTTTACTTCCTTCATTTCTTGTCCTTCTTAAAGCCCCTCTCTCAAGAAGTTTCCTAATAATTCTCAAGCAATTTCTGCTCAATCTTTTTGTTTTTTCCTTCTGCTTATATTTTCCAGAGTTTCACTGGTGCTATTTCCCATTCCCTTGACTTTTATGCCAGTCGAACGTTAGTATGCATCCTTATATAAATTATAAACATTTTCCTAGGTTTGTGGCAATCCCCAGGATTACTCTCTCTTTCAGTGTTCTTTCTAAAATAGACTCTTGCTTCTGTGAGTTGAACCTTTATTTCAATCTCTGGATACTCTGAATTTGATATTTTTACATTATTTGCTTTATATAAATCTCAGGCTAGTCCTGTAAATTTAAGTTTGGCTTATTGTTTTCTTTCTCAGTTTTTCCTATTGCACTGGTTAGGAATTCCCTGTCCTATCCTGGGCCTTGTATTAGTCAGGGTTCTTCAGAGAAACAGAACCAATAGGATGTGTATGTATACACACACACACACACACACACACACACACACACACACACACACACACATATACATATATATGTATATCCACAGGAAGAGATTTATATGATTGATTGATTTACATGATTATGGAGGCTGATTGATGTAAGGATTGATTTACATGATTATGGAGGCTGACAAATCCCACAATCTGCCATCTGCAAGCTGGAGGCCCAGGAAAGCCAGTGGTGAAGTTCTAATCCAAACCTGAAGGCCTGAGAACCAGGAGTGCTGATGTCCCAAGGCAAGTAAAGATGGATGTTCCACCTCAAGCAGAAAGCAAATTTACCTTTCCTCTCCATTTTTGTCCTTTCAGGCCCTTGAGTTAGATTATGCCTACTTACTTTGGTGAGAGTGATATTCTTTACTAATTCTACAGAATCAAATGTTAATCTCTTCCAGAAATACCCTCACAGACACACCCAGAAATGATGTTTTACCACCTACCTGGGTGTTGCTTAGCTCAGCTGAGTTGGCACAGAAAGTTAATCATCACAGGTCTATAGTACATAATCCCTTCAACATCCTCTCTTTATCCCAAGACGATATAAAGAGGGAAGAACTGACTGTATATTCATTTTCTTTCTCACCACTTCTTGTACCTCAAAACTGACTGGGTTGCAGCAATGGATAAATGTTATGCAGTCACTGAAAACCAAGAGAAAGACAGAAAGATGGCTTGATAACTGTAGACATTTTTTATTTTATTTTATTTCCATACAGCCCATATCTTTAACCAGTAATATTGGTTTGGTATAAGGCCTAGGGAGGAGCTGGTAGTCTCTTGTTTGTCAAGAAGGCTAGAGTAGGGCTCTGCTTCTTTAGGACTCCTGTGCTTAAGGTAGTCCTTAATGGAGAAACCTCACAGATATAAGGGACATTTGTGGAAGTGTTAGTGACTATAGCTAGGCCCTTCATTATGTTACTTTTAGAGATTTGTCCTCTGAAAGAATTGTGTACAATGTAGAAGGCTTTGTTATTTTTCAAACCTTGCAGGTAGAGGTTGCCAGAAAAGCATGTGGGGCAGGATCTTGGGTTAGAAACTTGAGGCAGGTAATAATTATTGCTCATGGAGAAGGAGCTGCCAAAGACAAGAAAATGATTTTCAAGTGTCTCTACATGCCCAAGGAAACGAGAAAGAGCAATTAAAGTCATACCATCTCATCACGAATTGTGGTCCAGTCTGATGTGATTTATTTTCTAGGCTTCTTTTCCTAAGCTCATCTCTTAAATTATGGTATTCTCCAGATGTCCATCCTCGACCCACTGTTCTCATGCTGTGAACTTTTCCAGAGTGATCTCATTTCCTCTCATGATTTCAGTTCCTGATGACTTCAATTCTCTATCTTTATCCTTGACATTTTCCCACAGATTCATACTTCTATCCATCTGTCTACTCTATGTCTCCCATAATGTTGTCTTACAGTCTCAGACTTAACTTTTATAAAATAGTAATTATTCTCACCACCACAAACCTACTCATCTTCTCACCTTCCCAACTCCATTATTATTATTTCTCTGTTCTTTGTTGTGTTTGGAAGTACTGGCAGCCATCTCATTCATCCAAACTAAAAACCATTCTCTGTGACTTTCTTTTTGTTATCCCCATATTTAATAAATTCCTGTGAATTTTAACTCCTAATTATTTTTCTATATTCCTCCCTCCTTTCTATCATGATACTCTTGTTTTAATTTAGACCATTGTTTTCTTTTATCCTAAATTATTGCAGCAACCTCCTAACAGGGCTCTGTCAGTCTGAATTTGCATTGTAAGCAAAAGAAAATAACTTTGGCTAACTCTAGCAGAAGAGAATATCTCATACAGGTTTGAGAACACTTATAGAATCAACATATTTAAAAAATGTTTGGGACAGGCAAATGGAACAGAACTGAGAACCCAGAAATAAAACCACATGAATATGGGCAAATAATTTTTGACAAAGGAGCCAAAATCACTCAATGGAGAAAATAAAGCCTCTTCAATAAATGGTGCTGGGAAAATTGGAAAGCCACATGCAAAAGAATGAAATTAATTACAGTTTTTCCCAGTGAACAAAAATTAATTCAAAATAGATCAAAGACCTAAATATAAGATCTGAAACAATAAATTACATAGAAGAAAACATAGGTACTAAACTTATGGACCTTGGTTGTGGAGTACATTTTATGAATTTGACCCCAAAGACAAAGGAAGTAAAGGCAAAAATAAATGAATGGTACTGTATCAGACTAAGAAGCTTCTCACAGCAAAAGAAACCAACAATGAGACAACCAACCAAATGGGAGATGATATTTGCAAACAACAACTCCAACAAAGAGTTAATATCCAAAATATATAAAGAACTCATACAACTCAACACTAAACAAACAAACAATCCAAATAAAAAATAGGTAGGAGCCTGGCCAGCGTGGCTCAGCAGTTGAGCATCAACCTACGATCCAGTAGATTGCGGTTCGATTCCCAGCCAGGGCATATGCTCTCAGGTTGCAGGCTCAGTCCTCAGTAGTGGGGCGTGCAGAAGGCAGCTCATCAATGACTCTCTCTTCATTGATGTTTCTGTCTCTCTCCCTCTTTCTTCCTCTCTCTGAAATTAATAAAGACATATTTTTTAAAAAAAATAGATAGGGGACCTGAACAGATACTTCTCCCAAGAAGACATACAAATGGCCAACAAATATATGACAAGATGCTCAACTTCACTAGCTATTAGGGAAATACAAATAAAAACTACAATGATATGCCACCTCGTACCTCTTAGAATGGCTATTATCAACAAGACCGGTAATAACAAGTGCTGGAGAGGTTGTGGAGGAAAAGGACCCCTCATTCACTGCTGGTGGGAATATAAACTGTACCATCACTACGGAAAACAGTATGGAGGTTCCTCAAAAAATAAATAATAGAGTTACCATATGACTCAGTAACCCCTCTTCTAGGTTTCTACCCAAAAAACTCAAAAACATTCACTTCCAAACATATATGCACTCCTATGTTCAATGTAGCATTATTCAAGGTGGCAAGACATGGAGACAACCAAAGTGTCCTTTGATAGAGGATTAGATAAAAGTGATGTGGTACATATATACTATGGAATACTACTCAGCCATTAGAAAAGATGAAATACTGCTGTTTACAACATGAACGGACTTTGAGAATATTATGCTAAGCAAAATAAGTCAATCAGAAAAAGCTAATAGCTATATGATTTCACCAAATGTGGGATGTAAAACTGAAACTCATAGACACAGACAACAATATGGTGGTTACCATAGGGAAAGAATACGTGGGTGGCATAGGGTAAAGGGGCCAAATATGTGTTGACAGAAATTGATTTGACTTTGGGTGGTGGGCACACAATGTAATATACAGATCATATAACATAGAAATGTGCACTTGAACCCTATATGATCTCATTAACCAATGTTATCCCAATAAATTTAATTGAAAAAGGAATTATTTCCAAATAGCAATCACTTGATGTGCCAACATATGACATGGTTGTCATAGGGTGTTGGTGCTCTGCTTGGTGGACAGATGCTAACAAAAGTTAGGACAAAAGTTACAGATATCTTTAATGTAGGTTAAAGATACATCTTATGATAAGAGTCGCTCTGTGGGTTCCAGGTGCAGTCACCTCCAAATTAGAGGAGCTTATTTCTCTGGCCTTTCCAAGGCCCCACAGATTGTGAGTGAGAACACTTTGAAACAAGACCTCTGTAGTATTTTACTGAACCCCACCAGCCCACCTTGGAGCCTCTGGCGACGAGCCTTTCTGTACCCGTGGGTGATGTTTGTGGCAAAACTGAGTAAATCAAATGTAAAATTCCCTCAAAATATCCATTGCAGTTAATTTATACACCCAAACAGAGCTTACGACATGGAATGAATATAGACTGAAAGATAAGAAATTGCTGATGTTGGTGATATTTAAGTTACCAAAAAGGCTGTGCTGCATGACTCCATCTAATAAATAATGGCACCTGTGCTCCACAGAACAGCATATAACCACCAAAAATGACGTGTGTAAAGATTTTATAAGCAACATGAAAACTGCTTTGATTACCACATTAAATTAAAAAGTGGGCTGAAATATTATGAATAAAATACGGTCTCAAGCATGTAAATAAGGGTGCAAAGGAATAACCCTAAAAAGAAATATTTTTTTTTCACCCCCCCCCTCCTCCCTTCCTCTCTGTACATCCTCAAAAACAAAAGTACAGATAAACCAATAAACCAACTGAAAAGTACTGAACTGGAAAAAAAGTGTGAAGCAGTGGAGTGGGCTGTGGCCGTGGCTGAGGTGATGTGTTGGAACACTCTGTTGAGAATGCCACTAGCTAGCACGGGCTCTGCCGAGAAAGCGCCGTTCTCACCTCTGGCCTCGCTGACACTTGGCCTTTGGACAGGGCTGGGCTGAGTGCTGTAGCTAAATGTCCCTTCACAGTATTTACTTCAGATTCAAAGTCCTAAGTGCTGGTATCAAATTGGTCAACCCCAAACTGGATGCTCAGGCCTTAGGTAGCAGAAAATGGGGAGAAAAAAATCTGTCTTTCAGTTGCTGTGGTGGGAAGTGGGTCCTGAGATCTCTTCGAGCAATAGGGAATTTCTCTTACATTGGAAATACTGGAAAATTGAACCCCAAGAATAGCAGCAAGAAGTAATGTCTAATAAGTTGCCTCTTTCTCCAGTCATTTGCCTCTCTAATCAGTCTTTCTTATGGAAACAGTTCTTGTGAGGAAATTGCCACAAACACCCAGATAAACAATTACTTCCTTTTGAAGTTATGACAGATGAGTGTAGAGAAATGGGCAGATCTGAGAGATATGTAGGGGATAGAGTCAATAGGGATTTATGATTTACAGATGTGTGAGATGAGACTGATAGAGAAATTAAGGTTGGTGTTGAGATTTCTTTCTCAAGCAATTAGGAAGAAATGAGAGATTCTTTTAATTTTGAATATATTTAATTTCTGGGCTTGTGGGAGAGTCAGTGAAGATATAGTTTAAGTAGGTGACTATGTAAGTCTGGGGTTCAGAGGACAGAGCAACTATATGTATATACATATATATTATATTAATGAAATATTTATTGAGCACCTAGTGCACCTGGTCCAGAGAGATACAATATATCGCTCAATCTTCATGTTCATAAGTCAAGTATGTTTTGATGAATCCACTCTGGGCAAAGCACTAGAGACAGGGTATTGCACAGTAGCAACAGCTAACATTTCTTGGACACTTGCTATGGGATAGGTACTGTTGTAAACATCTCTAGAGCATAGCTTCTCAGCCTGGGCACAGTTGATATTTGTTGTTGTTGTTAATCTTCACCCAAGGATATTCTTTCCATTGATTTTTAGAGAGGGAGGGAGAGAGAAGCATCGATGTGAGAGAGATACATTGATTGATTGCCTCACACATGCTCCCTGACCAGGGCCAGGGATGGAACCTGCAACCCAGGCATGTGCCCTTAACCAGGAATGGAACCTGAGACCCTTTGGCACTCAAGCCAGTGCTCTAACCACTGAAAAACACTGGCCAGAACAGATATTTTAGAGATGTATTTTTGTGATCTGTTAATATAAAGTTGATAATTACAGTGGTAGGAGCTGTTGTATTCACCTAGGAATGATGTATGGAGTAAGAATGGCCAACTCCATTGAAGCCCACATAGGTTCAGCTATCCAGCATGCCTCTATGGAAAACATCCAGAGACATTTGGACCACATAACCTCAGTTGTTTAAAATTTAGCACTTGGCTCATTGCTTCTCTTGTGTTAACATTAATCCTGCCAAACTTGGTGATTTCAATATGCTTCTACTGAGTGTATTCCATCACCCTGGTGTCTCAAATCCTTAATTTCCTCAGTTCCAAAGATTTTGTCTTTTACCCCACATCAGCCATTCACTTTCTACTGTCAGACCCTGGTTTGATGTTTTTCAATCATGACCTTTTAGCAGATTATGAAATCAATGAAGTTGTCACAAGCATCATTTCTTTTAAATGAAATGTAATTGAAAATACAATCATGCTTAGTGTATAAGCTGTGTTATACATCAGTCCCACCTACTTGTATCAGGATTTACAACTGTTCAGGTATTGTGAAAGGAGAAAAGGAAGATTAAAAGCAGGATGGCAAGTTTGAGTGGGATTATTCTGAATTTCTTAGTGAATGAAAAAGCACACTCTTCAGAAATGGGGCAGGAACAGAAAAGATGCCTCTGAATAGACCAGGAGAAATGGAATCCAATACTCAGGTTATTTATACTATTCTGTCTTTTTATAGCACTATTAATGTTCCTTGTCTACAAGATTATTGTCATCTGCATACAAAGATAATATAAAATCTTCTGTCTGGAAAAAAAAAAGAGCCTCAATTGACCAAAAATCCTACTCCAACTACTTCATTTCTTTCTATTTACAGAAAAATTTCCTCCCCCAATTTTCTGTACTGATTATTTCATTTTTCTCTTTCCTTGCGGCTAATTGTGCCCACTGCAGTGAGATTCTCATTTTCACCACTCTGCCAAAATTCCCTTATTAAGGTTACAGAGATCTCTGCTTTACAAATCCAATGACCATTTTATCTTACTTAATTCATAAACAGTGTTTGAAACCCTTTCCTTGGTTAACCCTGATTCTTTTTTGATTCTGTTTTTCATTTATTGAAAAATAATTGACACACATCACTGTATAAATTTAAGGTGCAGAGCATGATGGTTTGATGTACAGATATTGTGAAGTGATTATTACAATAGGTTCAACTAACATTCATCTTCTCATATAAATACAATAAAAAGAGAAGAAAAAGAAAAATAGGAAAAAATTTCTCCTTGTGATGAAAACTCAGGATTTACTCTCTTAAGAACTTTCCTAGATACTGTACAGCAATATTAGTTATACCTATCAGGATATACATTACATCCCTAGTACTTATTTATCTTATAACTGGAAGTTTGTATGTTTTGACCGCCTTCCTCCATTTTTCCCTCCCCCCACTCTCTGCCTCTGGTAACCATAAGTTGATCTCTTTTTCTGTGAGTTTGTTTTGGTTTTTGCATTATTAATCCCCACATATAAGTGAGATCTACAGTATTTATCTTTCTCTGTCTGACTTATTTCACTTAGCATAATGCCTTCAAGTTCCAACCATGTTGTCACAAATGGTAGTGTTTCCTCATTTTTTTATGGGTGAATATTACAGTGGTACCTCGGTTTCGAATGAACTCCCTTCCCTCTTCTCCACATCCACGTCAGCATTTGTTATCTTCTTGTCTTTTTGATGAGGCCATTCTAATCCATGGGAGGTGATATCTCATCGTGGTTTGAATTTGAATTTCTCTAACTAGATTTCTCTAAAGGATGTTGAAGCATCTTTTCAAGTCCCGGTTGGCCTTTCATATATCTTCTTTGGAAAAATGTCTATTCAGTTGACCCCTGCTGTCTGCCACTCCTTCACTGTTCTCCTTGCTCTTCAGTGGTCACTCATCTGCAGCATTTTACAGTGTGAACCACTTCCTTCAGCTTGAAATAGTTGCTTCCTGTGGCTTCAGTGACACCAGTTTTGGGTTTATTTGCCTCCTCTTTGGAAACTACTCAGTTTTCTTTACAAGCTTTTCTTGTTGTTATTACCTAAATCCTCAAACATTATGATTTCTTTAGAGATCCCTTTTGGTATCTTCTACATTCTTTCATTTGCTTATGCAATAAATATACAGTAAAGGTTTATTATGGATGAACATTATCATGAATTTGGGATGTAGCAGTGAAACAAATAGCACAGTTTGTTTACATTAAATACAATCCAGTGGGAAGGAACAGAAAATGAATACATAAACAACAAATATGGAAGTAAGTGGGATGAAGGAAAATAAAGTATAATGAGAGTGTACATAGTAATTTGATGGGGAGGCAATTTTATGTAGGGGTTGGGGAAGGTCTTGAAAAAAGTGAGGGAAGCTATGGGTTATAATTTAGAGATTGACATTTCATGAAGATGACACAGCAATATACACAGAACCTCAAGTAGGAGGATGCCTGGTATGTACAAGAAAAAATAAGGAGGCCAGTGTATTTGGGGTGGAAAGAAAGAGGGGGGATTCATAGGGTAGAAACTGAGTGAGGAAATAAAAGACCACATCAAGGAAAACCTGTGAACTATGATAAAAAACTTTAGATTTTACTCTGAGTAAGATACAAATCCACAGAGTTTTTATTAGTTAAGAACCCATGTCTCCAGGTTGAGCTTTGCTATGTGAGAACTGAATGGCTTTAGTGAAGTTTGAGGGGCTAAAGAAGAATTGAATCAGAGAGACTAATTAAGAAGTAACTGAAATTGGTCCTATGAGAAGTGATGAGATTTTGCACAGGGTGTTGGTGGGAGAGATGATAAGCACTGGTCAGATTTCAATGATAGAGCACACAGAATTTCTTGATGAAGTTTGGATATTATGTTTGAGACTAAGAAAGAAGTCTAAATTTTGGACTGACCAACTGACAGAACCAGAGCTGCCGTGAACTGAGATGGAAATGCCTAGGGGATAAGCCAGTTAAACTAATCAAGAATTTGGTTTTGCTCATTTTAAGTTTGATTTACCTGTGACATATTCAAGTGCATATATTAGGTAAGCAGGTAGATAATATGATTCTGGAGCTTAAGGGAGAAGTCCACATTGGAAATAATACATTTGGCTGTTGTCAGATGATAGTTGAAGTCATGGAACTAGAGAGGAATCAGGAATCACCTAGGATGAGAGTGTTAAATATACGATTAAAAAGTCAGAGCCCCTGCCTGTCGGGGCATGGCTCAGGGGTTGAACATCAACCTAGGGTCCTAAGAGATCAAGGTTCCATTCTCAGTCAGGGCACATGCCCAGATTGCAGGCTCGATCCCCATTCGGGGTGTGTAGGAGGCAGCCAATCAATGGCTCTCTCATCATTGATGTTTCTCTCTCTTTCTCTCTCTCCCTTTCTCTCTCTGAAATCACTAAAGATATATTAAAAAAAAAAAAAAAAGTCTGAGCCCCCATCCCTACACATGTATCTTCTAGCAGGGGTGGCTCTACTTAGTCAGCAATCTTGGCTCTCAGTTCACTTCTGTTGCTTTCGTGAGCCCTGGCAATGGCAATGTCATTAACTCTGACATCAGTGTGGAAACTTCAAATGCCTCTAACATTGAGTAGGCCCTGGAGCTGTAACTAATGGAATATCAGGAGCTTTCTAAATCAGGATAAAATGAAAGATTTGGTTGCAAAGAATAAAAGGATGCCTTTGAAATATAGAGTCAGAACTTTGTCCATGAAGCATGTACAAATCCTTTCAGAGACTGCCTTGCCAAGAAGGGAGTGGGAGGACTATCAACAATGTAAGGTCATGTCGGAGGGTCCCTGGGACATTGATACCTTTGGGATACTGCTTGCAGGATTATCAAGTTAGGCTAGACTCATTGTGGAGGAGCATATTCAGCTCCCTGATGGATCTCGTTTACTATACCAATAGAGAATTATTTGGGGAATGTGTGGGAATTGGAGCCTGGAATTATGTACTTTTGGTCTTCTCCATTTGGGCTTGTGGTGACACTAAATCTTCTCCCTTCATTGCTGCTTCTGTGTTGCCTTTGGCTAGCATCCATTCTGAGGTCACGCGCCTTCTGGTTTCTGGCAGGTGGCACAAGGGGCCAGTTTCTAGGTCAGCAGTGTCAGTAGGAGTGTGCTTATTGACATGAATATCAAGGAGATGATAGCTGAAAGAGTCACACTTATGGCTTTGGAATGTGAAGTCTAATTTCTACTAATCAGCTTTTCAAATGTCTGTACATATGTATTTAGGGACAAGGGTATGTTTTTATAAATTTAATAAACCATAGCAAATAATAAAAACTGAAATTTATGAATGTAGATACATGTCACATAAAGAAATTAATCATCTGAAATCTATAATAACAGGCTGTTAAATTAACCATCTACATTTGGAGAGTGTTCTTCAGTTTGTTAAAATGTCAAATGAGTGGGATGCTAAATATTACTGTATTGCTTAAAGTGTTTTGGTTTAAAGGTCAGATACAAATGGAGAAAAGAAATTAATTGAAGGGATATTGAGCATCTCATAGAATCACTGGGAAAGCGGAACAAAGAAGTTGAGGTTTGATGTGGTGAGAACCACAACCTAAAACATATCATATAACTGGTCTTGAGAAACAACAATTGCTGCTACTTCTGAGGACTACACTTGAATGTGTGTCCCACCCACACTGCTGCTGGTGACCCCTCAGTTCTGCCTTTCTTGAAACGCAGACACTGATGTCCTACCACCAGCAGGAGAGCACATTTTCAGCTGTCCCTTCTTTTAATCATTAATTTCTGATGTATAACACAGGGTGGGTACTTCTGATTGGTTCAACTTAGGAAGAGAGCCCATACCCTAGCTGCAGAAAGTCTGCCTTGGTGAGTATCTGTCATCTTTTGCTTCTATAGTAAAATATGCCTCCCCTCTAGATTTGTAAAATGTGAAATTCCCTAAACGTATGTATGGAAGAAGGTCAGATGTTGGGCAGCCAAAAAAGTGACAAATAACTATAATGGTATATACCCTTTGGCTGCTTAAAATCAACACATACTTCCTTCTACACTTAAATGTCTAAAAGAGAAATTACTTCCATGTAATGTGATAAAATAATTCCATAAAACCTGAGGATGCACACACTGCCTTTTAAAATGGAAACAACACAATATATAAGAAACTTATGCAATTCAACACCAGGAAGACAAACATTCCAATTAAAAATGGGCAAAGGACCTGAATAGACACTTCTCCATAGAGTACACACAGATGGCCAAGAGACATATGAAAAAATGTTCAACGTCACTAATCATTAGAGAGATGCAAATTAAAACCACAATGAGACATCACCTCACACCTGTCAGAGTATCTATCATTAATAAATTAATAAACAAGTGCTGGCGAGGATGTGGAGAAAAGGGAACCTTAGTGCACTGTTGGTAGGAGTGCAGACTGGTGCAGCCACTGTGGAAAACAGTGTGGTGTTTCCTCAAAAACTTAAAAATAGAAGTGCCTTTTGATCCAGCGATCCCAGTACTGGGACTATATCCTAAGAATCCTGAAACACCAATCTGAAGGAACGTATGCACCGTTATGTTCATAGTAGTGTTATTTACAACAGCCAAGATCTGGAAACAGCCCAAGTGCCCATAAGTAGATGAGTGGATAAAAAAGCTGTGGGACATTTACACCATGGAATACTATGTGACCATAAAAAAGAAGAAATTCTTACCTTTTGTGATAGCATGGATGGTCCTGGAGATTATTATGCTAAGCAAAGTAAGCCAGTCAGAGAAAGACAAATACCCAATCTCACTAATATGTGGAATCTAATGAGCAAAATAAACTGATGAGCAAAATAGAACTAGAGGCCTGAAGACATGGTGCAGACTGACAGATGTCAGAGGGGAGGGGGAAGAAGGGGACTGAATGAAAGATGGTAAAGGGATTAGCCAAAGACTGTACATGCATATCCCATAGACACAGACGACAGTCTGGTGTTGGCCAAAGGGAAGGGGAGGGGGGCTGTGTGGAGATGGGCAAAGGGGGAAAAGGGGCACATCTGTAATAGTGTAAACAAGAAAAATAAAGTTAAAAAATAAAAGGGAACCAATCCAAATCTTGTCAGTTATGCATCTAGCTCAGGCCACACTCTCTGGGTAATATCCATTCCTCCTTTTGTTCTGCTATAACTCCAACCAGAGATTCTTTCAACTATGGACTGTATTGTGACATTTACCACTTTATATACAATAGTAGGGGAAAGCGGACCACAACAATAGGGAAATTAGTTAAAGTGTGTAAGTTGTAAGTGTACATGTGACATGGAGAGGAAGTCTCTGTAATTCACAGAGGAGGGCTCACAGAGACCACCTTTCACTCTCCCTTTTTCTCTCTCATCCGACTGTTTTACTCATGTATGAAAACAATCACTGTCTTCTTGATAAGACTCTCTTAATTTATCACAACCTTTTCTACAGTTCCTTTCCCTTCAGCCATCATTTTGGATCAAGGTGTTGGAGTACTTCAATCTCCCCCAAACGTTTTCTCTTCCCCCACCCTTTCTTCCCACTAAATTTTTTCCATAAAAGATAGCTATCTTTAAAAATGCACATCTGATCATGCTGCTCCCTTGCTTCCAGTGACTTGTCACTGTGTTTCAGAGAAAGTCCACAGTTCTCAGCATGGCTTAGGAGGTTTTCTCCATATGACTTCTGGCCTTCCTCAGTCTCTCTCTTTCTCTCCCTCTCTCCCCCTCTCTCTGTCTCTTTCAGCTACACTCTTCTTTCAGTTTCTCAGAAACCCCACTCTCTTTCAGTCTCAGGGCTTTGCAGTGATATTCCCTTTGTGTGGAATGTCCTTTCCATCTCCTGCTCAGACTTCACTTCTTTGGGTCTTCACATCTTCATGTCCCCCCCAAACCTAGACATCAAGGCTCCCACTTCAACTGCTCTTCATACCACCGATTGTCACAATATTATTTCTATTATTATTTTCTAAATACTTCTCTTGACCCATACAAGTCCACGAGGAATGGGCAGTGCACCTGTGCACTGCTGTGTCCTCAGTGCCTAAGACACTTACCCCCTGGCACATGGCAGGTGCTCAACAGGTCACTGATGAGCAAACAGATAAGTGAAAAGGCCCTGCATTGGTAACTATAACACCAGGCATTATATGTGGCTGTTTTCAGGTTTCTGTTTTCTCATGATAAAACTCCTCAATTATTTAATCCTCTGATTTCTCAGGTAATTCGTTTTGGCTGAGAAGGCATTTATAGAAAATTTTTATTTGCATTAAGGTATGAACTCATATTTGCCACCTGGAGGTGGGACAACTTTACAACAGACCAAATGTCATTTGTTTCCCAGCACTAAATTTTGGCAAGAATCGTTCTCTGCTAATTTGAGTGACCAAGAATTTATGCAATTTCCTCTGAAGAAAATTATCCTTTTGAGAGCACGAAGAAATATTTTATTCTCTTCACCTAAACCTAATCATTTTACCAGGCTCCATTTCTTCTTGCACCTGACTTTCTTTTTTCTTATAGAACCAATTCTATCTGCTTTGTAGAAACCTCTCATATTTAGTAATTTGCCTTTCAAAAGCACGATGTCCTAGGATGTGTATATTGAACGACTAGAAATAACTCAATGACATATTCTTCTTGCTTATTTCATACATATTTCCAACTTATGACTCATTGGTTTAAAGAGGACAAATGTGAACTAAGAGCAAAACAGAGAACTTGATGTGCTTGTGCCTGAGAGGAAGATGAATCACCCTGCTGCTGGCAAAGCCTTGCAGTCAGGGGTGCCTGTCTCATGGGTTTGAATGACCCCCACTGTTCCCCGTCCTGGCCTCACTCACAAACTCACATGCAACCTCACACAAACACACGTCCAAAACACCACTCACTTCTCACTTTAGAAGCCCCATGGAACTATTTTAGGCTGGAAGGCATGCATATAATAAAGAAAGTAACTGTCTTGGAGGCTATAACTTGATATATGAACACGTCAGAGGGACCTAAAATGTTAGCAGTGGCATTTTCATTCTCGTTTTTCAAAGAGTTTTATTTTCCTCTCTCCCTCCACCATCTGTTTTTCTTACTGTAGCAAATGTCATTTCCTATGGAGTTTAATAAGATATGAAATGGGATTGTTTTACAGTGAATTTTGATGTAGTTTCATAATTTTCCTGAGTGCAGTCTTCTCCCTCTCTCTTTTCTTCTCCCCTCCCTTTCCCTTTCTTTCTTCATTTTTATTTCTTTCTTCTTTCTCTACCCCCTTTTTAAAAATCCTCTCTCCCCCTTCATTTCTTTCCTTCTTTCCATTTTACTCAGAATAATTGAGCCAGCTTTGACAATAAATTAATCATACCAACTTAAAAATAACTCTTATAGGTTTGCTTCTAGATTCTGAAACCCGTGCTAAGACAAAGTTCTTAAATAGGTGAATTTTTACTTATTAATTTCTATAACAAACATAAACTGCTAAACAGTAAATTTCCATTGCATTGACAAGCTAAGGATTTTAACTTCTTTTGGTGTTGGTGTGTGTAAAGGAGTAAATGGAAAATGCGCAATAGAGGAGGTGGGGAAAGGGGAAGGTGCAGGAAGCAGTAATGTATCACTTCTTATGTGACAGGCAGTGTTTAAATGCTACATAGGGGAATTTATTTAGCTGTCACCCTCACTACATGATAGAGGTATTTATTACTGCTTTCTCTATTTGACATATAAGAAAACTGAGGCATAGAGAGAATAAAGCCACACTAGTAAGTGGCAGAAGTAGAGTGTCCTCGGCCACTGAAGGATTATCTGCGCTTTTTTCTCACATCTGGACTCAGGTATAAATCTGTAGCATGATGGAGGAGAGAGTCTTTTGTAAACCATTGGAACAGTCTTTTATTGTCTTCCTTTGAGGCAGATAAACCCAAAGAGTTTTAGAAAGCTCCCCTCACCAGAGTCAGGGGGAAACTCCGAAGGCAGGAGTATTGGTCCACTTGCGAAGGTGGCTGTCCGGCACCCTGAAGACTGTGGCGAGAAGCAAGGAGAGATCCTGGCATGTTTGGAGAATGAGATGCAGTCACTGGCTGTTTTCCTAGATTGTCTTCAGGATGAATTTCTTGGGCTCTGTGGAGCTTTGGGTAGGACTTCACCCTTGCATGTTTTTGGCACACAAGTGTATTGACTTGCCAACTATTGTGAGTCCCATTTAGGCAAAACCTTGTTGGCACTTGGAGTATCTGGAAGACGAAAAGGAAGATATTTTTCCTTCTCTTGGCTTTAGGATCCAATATGAAAAAGAGACTCATAAAAAGATTATTTCCTTATTATATGTTTTGCTCAACCCAGAAGATAATGTACCATAAAATTGGATATTTGTTACCCTACAGAGAAAGACTAGAGGAAGGGCTGCACAAACACATAAGTGTTGTACTCCCAAACAGAATGGAGCAGGTAAAAAAAAACAGCAATTCAGTAAACAAATAAATTAAAAACTAAAGAAATAAAAAACAAAAAACAAACCCAGTTTATTGAACATATCCCATATGGATGTGGTGTATTAATCATATTTCTGTGATTCAAACTAGATTAACCCAAAGAGTTCATTGTCTTTAAGTTTGGAAAGGATGCTGAGGGGTAGTTCACATGATTGAAAGAAAAGTTTCAAGGATTAGGACTTTACTGGTTGGGGCTAAACCTCAGTACTGACAAGTTTCTCCTCTCCTCTGATCTTCCCTTTCCACCCATTCTGTTCTCTTCCCTTCCCCTTCTCTCCTGCCCTCCTCTGCTTCACACACACACACACACACACACACACACACACACACACACACTTATTTGAGTTCTAATGCTCTCCCCAAATGGCAGGAATTATTGGGCTACTGTAAAGCCCAGATTCACATTACCCCAGATTAGCAAACCTGGTAGAAAGAGTACTTCTCCTCCCAACTTCACATATCAATTTAAGGTAAGGTGTCTGATTAGCTTCTTTGAATGGTATACCTACTTTTGGACTAAGCAAAATGGAATTCAAGTTAGGCTGAAGACCTATTACAAGAGTAATTGTGCATATAACAAGTTTTTGGTTTATTAAATGATGCAATAATAGATATGGAAAAATGAGTACTTATGATTCAAAAATGCTTATTTTGTCAAATTTTGTAAAATTTATATAATTTTCCATTTTATAGTAATGAAACTACAATCTATCTTCCACCAGATAAAAGCTTTCTTTGGTTCCCCAGAGTTCAGACAGCTCAAGCATTTATAATGAACATGAACTCAGTGAAAACACTGAAGCTGTATATTTAATAATTTTGCCTTTGAAACAATGCCCAAATTTGATTGGCTTTACCTTCCATTTCTTTTGTAGCCAGTGTTATTGAAAGCTAGTGCTATGCCCACTTTAAAGTTTGTTCTACTGGATTATTGATCTTTGTCAATACTCCACCTAGGAAACAAAGTGGAAATTATGGCTTTCTTAAAACAAAAGAGTCCTTTAAGGAAAAGTATATGAATCCTATAATATCCACCTAAGATTTTTTGAAGTGCATTACTTTAGTTGTCCCAGTGGTGCAGAGATTAAAGATGGGCAAGAAGTGCCATTTGCTACAGGGTGCTGGACTCCAGGTAGTGGAATAGATGGAAAGACTCCAACTCATGGATCACTGTGGTGGGAGGGCAGTAACTACGCAAAAGCAAATAAATGCATGATGCACAGGCCCAGAGGAGAGAAGCACAGTGTTCAGACGAAGTTTGGTCATGTTATTTGTGGTAGGATTTGAGTTTCCAGTAACATATAAACACATTGGACAATTGTTTCAGAAGTTTCAGTTGTAATACTGGGGCTTATATATTTACATAGGATATAGACAGTTCTGTGGTATATATGTACACAGTTATCAACCATGTACTACTATATAAATTTTAAAGAGAACTTAAAATTTGCTTAGTCGTTAAGCTGACTCAATCAGATATAAGATGTTTTATTGTATATGCATAGTTCCCTTTTCTGTCCCTTCAAATAAGCCCTTGCCAGAGACAAAAGAGAACAGTTGTCTAAATCTCTGTGTTTCAAAGTGTAGTCTATAGCACCAGAAACCTATCACAGCAGAATCTCAGGCTCACTTCAGACCTATTGAATCAGAATTGACATTTTTACAAGATCCACCAGTGATTTGAAATATCTAGGATTTGGATAAGCAAACAGTAAAAGTAGAGGGCACTCCAGAAGGAAGTCTAAGCAAGGCTGTAGGATCTAAAGGTCCCAGATGATTGAACTGCGTGTGGCTGAGATTTTTAAACTGGAGAATAGGTAAACAAAGTGGTGTTCAGGAAGAGCAATGTGACTCCAGTCTGCAGGTGGGCACGGAGAGAGTGGAAACACTGAGGACAATTAGGGAAACACCACCCAACACTGAAGCCAAAGGTTATTGGTCTGATATGGGTTTTAGGCAATGGGGATGTCCAGAGAGGGACTCTGTGAGACAGCCCTAAATTAGTTTATAAAAGTGAACTATTTAAGTTACTGTTTGGATGAGTTAGCATTACTGGGAAGACAAAATAAGTAGGTATTCTTTGAATTAGGAGGTTGGGAGGTAAAATGAGGCACATGTGAGTACAGTGGTGAACTATGGAGAAAGAATGGGTAGGTGAAGTCCATCCCATCCAGTTAAATATGTGAAATCCCTTAGGCCTGGCACTACCACGGTATCAAAAAACATATATTTAACAAATAGGGAGGTGAGGACATCTATATAGCTTCCAAGAAATTGACTTTATCCATGTATGGTTATATGATTTGCATGAGGAGTTTTGACTTTTACTCCTTTCTTCCATAGGACAACGTAGATATCTATTTTCTGAGTATTAGCCAGAAACATTCAAAGACCACTGACTATGCTACCGGCAATTTTTCAATGTTTCAATATCATAAAAATTAACGTCCTGAAATCATCCAGGGCCATTATCTTCAAATAGGAAAACAGTTTTGCCAAAATTCATGTTTGATGATTCCTGGGTTTTTCTTTATTTTTTTTTCTCCATAGCAGCTATCTGAAAATACATGTCAAACTTACTTTGTAATGACAGGGAATCAAAGAGATTAAAGACATTAGATAGTGACAGCACATGCATCTTTTACAATTTATTAATATAAAATATAAAATAAAGACCATACTGCTCTTGTAACATTTAGCTCAAGGAGTTCAAAGGGTAAAGCAGTGGAAACTAGGATCTCCCTGAGAGAGTGCTCTAAGAGTCATAAACTAGTGGTGTTTTACTTAGAATGATGTTTCTGGCATTTGTTAAATTGTGTTGTTGCACCATTCTGTGAGGGACATGGTAAACTCTAATTACAAGAACAGAACTAAAACCAAATAACTCCCTTTCACAGCATATCTCACCTTATTGTTCTTTCCCAGATTGTTCCCATTCATTCAAAATAAGCTTGAGTTCCTGCCTCGCAGGGATAACTGCAAACTCTAGGCAGATGTAGGAGCTGCTTAATCAGGTCTGGGGGCCAGGCCTTAATTAGAATGCTTGGAAAAGAAGAGCAAATGAAAATTATTAAACTACATTCTCGATTCCTGTTTCTAATTTTAAAGAGGAAATCATGCATTAATCAAGCCCTGTGCTAGAGCTCAGAGGCACGTTTTTGAAATATCCCAAAATAACAAGGGGAAAATTTTTGCTCTGTTTTGATAAAACCACCCTTGACTGCTTGCTATGTATAGAGTAATATATTCCAACATGCAGTGTGCTAGGTTACAATATACTAAGTTTTGGTTACATTACATTTTTTCCCCCCTGAAACACATAATATTAAATGTCAACCGTAATTAAAATATATATATAAAAGTTGAAATATAATTTTTTTTCTTGACTCAAGGTATGTCACAATAATAAAGGTTAGGCACATATTTCCAGAAAATAAAACAGAAATGTACAGAACCCATTTTCAGAGGTAACTAGAAGGTGAATTAAGTAGTTTAAGAGAAGAACAAAACTCCACAAAGAACTACAGGGGCAGATGACTTCTGATGAGCAAAAGACTATTTTTATAGAAACATTTTATTGGTGATGCTGATTCTGAATCAGTGACAATACTGTAATTGGTGATGCTCAAACTTCTACTTAAGAATGAGAGAGTGATTGTTTTATGTGAGAACGGAAAATTATTTTTGTGTTCTACAAAGCAATGGAGTATGGATACCATATTCTTAAAAAATTCTGAGCAATAATTCCCCAATTTCTTATCCTGAGCCACATTATGAAAATAAAGACATACTGTTTGATCCATGACTCTACGCCTATGTCCCAATCCTTGGGAAATATTCACACTCCTGTACAAAGGTAATCACTGCGTCACTGCTTCAAATAGTGGGGAAATGACACTAGACAAGCCTCCGTCTGTGTGGGACTAGTTAGATAAACCATGGTGATCCACATCATGAAATACAAGGCAGCACCTATAGCAAACGAAGTAGGACTACGTGTTCCAAGATGGAAAGATATATAAGACATTGTTAGGAGAAAAAAAAGTAAGTTGCAGGAAAATACATATATGATACCACTTAGGTAAATGGGAAAGCAACATATTTATAATTTATATATGCACATATGTATATACAAATTTTAGAGGGCAAGATGGTACATTATTAACAGTGGTTACTTTTGAGGATGGGAGGCTTCACTTTCTCATGGTACTTCTATATCTTTCAAGCCCTTTGTTTTCAATTTTACAATAAAGTCTTTGTACAGTAAAAAAGAAAATAAAGACATGTGCATGGATAGACTCCCTATAAATATTTCTTTACCAACCTAAAGTAATAATCTACATTTTTGCTCTTATTAGCTCCACTGATGTTAGTAACTTCCTTTCTTTCTTTTTTAAAAAAATATGTCTTTATTGATTTCAGATAGAGGAAAGGAGAGGAGATAGAAACATCAATGATGAGAGAGTCATTGGTTGGCTGCCTCCTGCAAGCCCCCGACTGGGGATCGAGCCCGCAACCCAGGCATGTGCCATGGCTGGGAATCGAACCCCAGTCGCCTGGGTCCTAGATCGATGCTCAACCGCTGAGCCACACCCGGCCGGGCTGGTAATTTCCTTTCGAAGGAGATTGTATGGTGCTGAGGGTGAGGAACCCTGCATGCTCCTCTGTGAAGCACTTGCTGTCTTTCTGCATCTCCTCCATTCTCTCAGTATGCAGGGGCCATCATTAGAGGCTTAACCTATGTTGTTTACTTATAACTTAATTCTGAATGTCTTCATGATAATCTAAATCTGCAGATCTAAATATCTAATTTAATATTTTTTTTAAAAATCAGAACTTCTGGAGGCTAAAATCTGTATGAGGACAGAGACTGAATCCTGTGTGTGTGTGTGTTTCTTTAATCTTAGAGTTTTAAATATAGTGTTGCCAGACAGGAGACCTGGCCTTGAATGGGTCTGCCTAGGGCCGGCTGGTAGTGTGTGGATTTTTGGCTTCGTGCAGGAAAGGCTTCACAACTCAAGTTTAGGTGATGATGAGGGTATGCTTATTAAAGCTGGGGACAGTGAAACAAGGAAGGGCTTAGCATAGAAGAAACAAAAGGGGAGCCTAGACTGGACTTCTTTGTTTCTCCTACAATGTTATAGGAAGGAAATGTGCTGAGGGGGAGCTGCTTTAGCTCACTGGAAAGTCAGAGAAAAGGGGGTCTTAGAGGCATGTTCAGGGGTTAGCCTGGGATGAGCTGCCACTGTGCATTGCTCCTCTGGTTGCAAGTCTTGTGGGGTTCCTTAGAGTTTAGGAGATGCAATCCTGTGGGGGAAGATGGGAGGGAAGGGAAAGGTCCAAGTGTGCTCCTGGAAGGAGAGCTCATGCTGGATCCTTTGTCTTGAGGGCTTTATCTCTCTTTTGCAGGTGGGAATTTCAGGGAGGTCTCCGGAGGGTTTCAGCAGAATATTCAGTTTTCCAGGTGTACTCTTTCAGGGTTGTGGTCTCTACTGATTGGTCAGTGCCAGGGCAAGGGATCAGCTGGTCCTGGTGTGACCACCAGGTTTTCCTGCTTTTCTGAGCCTGGAGCTGAAATACAACTGAGGCCTAGATGTTATCTCTAGGGAAGTGACCTTCTGTATCTGGCTGTACATTTCTCGACCAATTTGTTCAGTTATCTGTCTCACTTTTCCCATTCCACTTGCCAAAGAATTTTCCTAGTTTCTTACTATCTTGCCTCAATAGCAGGCATACAAAAAATATTTGTCAAGTGGCTGAAGCTACAGGTGGAGGAATCATTAGGGCTAGGGGAGCGTGCCTGGGGATTGAGAGATAGGATTTGTTAAAAAAAAAAAAAAAGGTAAAGTAGTAAGGACATTATGAATGTATAACTCTTCTGGGAAATTTTTATAGGCAGAGTTTCAAACAGCTTCATTAAGTAGGCAAACTCATATTCTCTCCTAAAATTTAAAAGGAAGTGGTAGTCTAATTCTCTTTTTAAGACTAGGCCACTCTGCACACAGGTTTGCTGTCTTCCCAGCATTTTATTTCAGGCACTTTCTCCTTTTTGACGTTTTTCTGAGTTTCTTGCACTCTGGAGTAAAAGATTTTGGGATTATCTACCTGCCAATTCCCTCTTTCATCTTTCTTAACCACCAGCATCATAAAAAGGAAAAAAAAAAGCCCACATACAACCGAACCAAATCAAAACAGAAAAAACAATGCAATCTTCCCTTATAGCTCTTTGGGACCCAGAGACTGATAAACTGTTTTAGCAAAAACTTCCCCAGAGCTTTTACTAGGCTTTGGCATATTTAGTGTCACAGTTTTCTTCTTCTTTTTCTCCTTCTCCTTCTTCTTCTTCTTCTTCTTCTTCTTCTTCTTCTTCTTCTTCTTCTTCTTCTTCTTCTTCTTCTTCTTCTTCTTCTTCTTCTTTTGTGTGTGTGTGTGTGTGTGTGTGTGTGCGCGAGCGCGTGTGCTTTTGTTTCTTGAGCTTACTTATAATAATGTCTGTTGAAGGAAGGGCAAAACAAGCAGTGACAGGACTTAGGACACCATGTCACTGCAAAGATAGCCAGCTTTTGGCCTTCTGATGAAGAGTTAGCTGTTTAATGAATAACAGACTATAAACAGGCCCTGAGGTTAAGGATAACAGGCACGGTCTTGGCCTCCACCTTATTAAGTTGACACACTTCCATAGTCATTGGGCCAATTGCATCAGAGGGACACACTGGGGCTAATTCAAAGGTTCCTGTTGTGTTTTCCACCCTGTTTACTCATTTGGACTGCAGATCTAAACAGGGCCAACCTTCACTGTGATGTGTTCTATTTTAGTATTGTTTAAAAAGTGAGAAACCCCTGTATGGAAAATAAGGTATATTTTTGTCATAGTGCTAGAAGATGTGTGGTTATCAAGTTTAGCATGCATAGGCTGATAGAGAGGAACATGGTCAGACTGAAGAACAGAGGTGTGAAAAGTTGTTAGCAACAATAAGGCTGTTAAAACACTTGCCTCTTTTTAACCAAGCAAAACACTACTTCTGTTCCTTAAAAGAACTGAAAGGTTCTGATGAGTGATGATGAGGCTCATACCATCATTGACTGAAGTTGATCTTTTTCAGAGAAATAGGTCTGACGTGAGGTGTTAGATGAGTATTTTTGGCTTATGGGTTATTTGCTTTCAACAAAACATTTCTCA
This sequence comes from Miniopterus schreibersii, assembly GCF_964146895.1. Lineage (NCBI taxonomy): Eukaryota > Metazoa > Chordata > Mammalia > Chiroptera > Miniopteridae > Miniopterus > Miniopterus schreibersii. The sequence continues at coordinate 48,555,017 of NC_138102.1, read as the reverse complement.
TGCTCCCATTATGTGCCAGGTATTTTGGTTCAAGTCAGGACTACAAAAATGAATAGAGCATTTTTTTGCCCTTGGGGCAATTTTTTAGACTGGAAACAATAATGGAGTTATAACTGTGTAACATTCTAGTTTGGTAGCTTTACTTAATTATATATGCATATAAATTCATTGATTAATCCCTTCCCACCCACCTCACTCCCTCTGAAATATGTCTGCCTGTTGCATGCTTCAATGTCTCTGGGTCTTTTTTGTTAGTCAGTTTATTTTGTTCATTAGATTCCACATATAAGTGAAAAAAAGGAGATCTCTGTAATACTTTCAACAATAAAGATAAATTTAAAAAATAAGTTTAAATAGTATCTAATGGGCATAGACAAAGAGCTTCAATACTGCAGTGGGTTGGTGGGGTTGGGAATGAAAGTGACAGATTAGGAAAAGAGGAACTTATTTTTAGTGACTTGAAGCAGGATGTTGCTGGGAATTCATAGTTATGATTCATAGATACCATGCAAAGGGAGCAAGAAGTAATCTGATGGGTTTATTAGAGTGGTTCTCAAAGTTTGGTGCCTGAACAAGCAGTGTCAGCATCACCTGGAACTCGTTAGAAATGCAAATCCTATGTCCTTCCCCAGACCTACAGAATCAGCATGGATTTCAAACTTGACTTCACATCAGAATCATCTGGGAGTTTAAACACATGATGCCTACACCCATCCCAGAGAATACATTTTAGTTGGTCTGAGGAAATTGAAACTCCAAGAGTCTGAATAATTTCCCTAAGGTCACATAGCTAATAGGTAGGAATTAATGACTAGGTCAGCTTGATACCAGCCCCAAGTTTATCTATTTTGTTGCATAGACCTGTGAGAGCAGAGATTGAACAGCCTTTCTCATGGGCACCTGGGCTCACTGTAAACATCCTCTTGTTGTTTATTTCTGTTCCCTCAAAGGAACAATAATTACATTTGTAAATGTGACTTTATGTCTAGAATAAGGCATGAATATATCTTAGTTATGTTTGTTTTATGTTACTTTTAAAAATTACATTTTTTGTAAACCCATGAACCATCTAGACTTAGTACAAACCTATCACAATTTTCAGCAAAGCCAATAATACAGAAATTTCCTACAGAATCAAAAAATAGAATCACTCTCAAAGAGGGCAATAATTTCTCTTTACCAAAGTATTCATGGCAGAGTTTCAAGGTTTTCAAGTGTAGTGCTCACCCAAATATTGTATGTGTACTACTTGTGGCCCTTGAGATTTTTAGTGGTATGCCAATGTATATTCAAAGAATTAATAGTTATGCATGATTTAATGGCTTTTTCTAAGCAATTATATTATTTGGCTTCCATGCTAGGGGCTTTACATGGATTATCTCATTTTATCTGTACAGCCTGCTATGAGATACCGAAATAATTCTACTTCTTTTACAGATTAGGAAACAGGTTTAGAACGATCAAATAACTTTCATTAACTGTGAGGACATGGATGTAGTTAATTCAAGATTTAATTCAGACAGTCTGAAAACAGAATCTGACTTTATACTGCTTTGGAGCCCATGTCACTCTGAGTATGAGTATCCACAGCCCCTTTTTAGCAAAGCAGCTATAAGGTTATTCCTTTCTTATTGATCGCCAATGGCAGCTGCCTAGAGGCTGGGCGCCTGGGAACTTGGTGATTTAGGAGGTAGTCTGGATCAACAACTCTGTCTTTTAGGAGTGTTCTTGATGGAGTTCCGCCTAACTGACCCAATGGGATATTCTCTTTCAAAGAACTTTGAAGTATTTTAATCAGACAGTAGATTGGCTAGAAACTTGAAGAGATCCAGAGAAGCAGAAATCCATCTGGCTGTTGTATAGATGGTTTTCTTTATTTACCTACTTCTGGGTGTTTTCTTACAAGAACTTCCATCACTCAGGATAAACTTACCATATCTCTGTTCCTTGTCATCTCTAAGAGCCTGACTAATGATCTCAGGAGAATCCAATGAGAGTTATGTATGTATGGGTGTGGAAAATTAAAAAATTTAGTTCTGAACCTCTCTGTGAGTCAGAGACGATTTTATCAGCCCAGAGACCTGAAATAAGACTCCACCCTCCATCTTCCAGTTATTTGTATTGATACCTAAAATAGTGAAAGGGAGGGTGTGAGTTCTTGACGCAGTTCTATTCCAGGGCTGCAAAAGGTCTCTTAGGGCCCATTTATTTTTCACTTCTGCTGAAGCTTTGAATGACCCTGGCATTTGGCCTCTAATTCTCCACGGAACTGAAATCAACAAGACTGCAGAAGAGCAGAAGTCTATATCTGAGGATGCTTTGTTAGAAACAGATAATTTCAAACATAGATATTTTAGTCTAAATAATGATTCATCATGTACCTTGATGAAGATAAAATGATGATATTTTTGTTAGTATATATCATTTTCTTTTCTATTTGATATTTCTATTTCAGACCTAGGTAACAACTCACCCATTGGGCCTAATGTGTAAACAGCGCAACCTCTCCTCTGCTCAGATACCTGGAATCATAACCACCTTCTTTAGAACTTGGCCATAGGCAAAAACTTTGAATGGTACATTCCCTTTCAGGATGCCAAGTCAGGATTTGAGAATGTGAGACAGAGTTTTTGTTAGATTGTCCTCCAGTATTGCACGATAGTATAATACAACTTCAACTAATTCCTTTAAAAGTCAAATGTTTTTTCTTAGTATATTATTAACCTAACTACCCAAGTCATTAGATTTTTATTGTAATAGTACTTAGAATAATAATTGACAAGGCATCTGCAGCTCTTTCCCATCCACACAATTTGCTTTGACAAGACTATGTTAACAGCTGACTCTTCTATGTGATAATTACATGATCAGATATAAGTACTGTTTTCACAATGTACGTCCATAGGAAATATTATCCAAAACAACATAGCCTAAGCCTACAATTATATAGCATTCCTCTTCTTGAAATGATGTCACAGAGTCCAAAGAAGGTCAAAGAGACTTGAGAAGTAGCCTTTTATAGTGTTCTTAGACTATAAGTCTTTATTGGAAAGAGCTCAAGAAGTTTTATCATTCCATAAACCTCAAGATAAACCTGGCACGAATGTTTTGATCAAAATTCAATCTGTTGCTTTTCTGAACAATTTTAGGTTACTGTCAGATTAGGATTCCCATAGAATAAGATAGAAGTGTTTGCTTATTTTTACTTGTGGCCTTGTTTTTAAAGACAGATCTACTGCATGGAAATGTGCTCCCTTTGGCACAAGAGGCCTCTGTCCATGTGTATCCTAGTTAAGCAGACAGCCTCCTGGCTGTGCAAGCAGAGATTGCTGTGCATATTATAATAATTTGCTTTGGCAAGGGATTTTATTCTGTATTTTTTTCTTGTTGTGGGTCATTTAAACATCTGTTCTTATGACAAGGGAGTTTTTCAGTTGGATGTGTATTTGTCTCTGTGTTAGAAAAGTCTAATTTTATAAGTAAAGGAAGTAGTAAAATGGTCAAAGTGTTTTTTATTTCTATCTATACCCTGATATTAATAAGGGAAAAAAACTTGGAACAAATGACATGTCTACATTAAAGCTAATCAGCATCAGTCCCCCCTTTTTTATAACATGAACTCATTACAATCAGGCCAATTGTTCTTAACCTTTCTCAGACCACATCTTTTTCCTCTAGCTAACGATACACTTCTTTTCCTTGTAATACCTTGGAAGTCCACTCATTAGCTAAGAATTCTTTAGTCATTCTATGAAGATATTTTTCTGAGGGCAGTGCATTTGTAATAGAAACAAAGGGGTTTTGGTGGCAGATGGCTCCATGTTTGATTTCCAAATCCAGTACTGACTAAATGAGAGCCATTGGGTGATTTACTTAATCTTTTGGAGTCCCAATTTCCTTGTCTTTAAGAGGAATGATGTCTATTTCAGAGTTTTTGTAAAAACTAGATGAGATGAAATTTGTCTGGCACTCAATAAATTTTAGATACTTCTACCTGTTTATGATTATTTTCCCCTAAGCAAAGGGGAATTTATTTGTATCAAGTTTGTTCAAGCCCATGATTGAAATATCTGAATTATTATACAAGGTTTGCTTGTGACACACACTGGTCCTTTACTGCTCTTGCCTATACTGCTGCTGCAGATAACCATTTTCAACTCTTTCAATTCCAATCCCTTAAAAATTCTTATTTTGCACCCTATTAATCTTGTGATTTTAGGTATTAACTATTGATATGAAAGATGAAGATGAAGCTTACCTTATCTTTCTGATGCCTCACTATCCTCAGTACTCTCCCTCTTCCTATGATGCTTTTCTGTTATTATATCATAGTTTTCATTAGATCAGTATTCAAGATTTACATTATTATGACTATAAACACTGATTATAGGTGATGAGACAAAATATATCATGATTGTTTTTCCTTCCAAGAAAGAGTTGTTAAGTGCCTTGTTAACTTTTCTGGTTTAGTTTTATGTATACTTCTTAGTTTAAGCCTTAATATCCATCAAATGTCCAACTGATATATTCATATTTTTGATAAAATCTCTCTTGGAACTTTCTGACCCGCTTAAATTTAAGCAAGTTTCTCTTTTTGCCTGGTGCACACCTATTTGCCTCTGGTCTGTACCTCCACCATCATTCTAAATATTTTCTCTGTTTCTTTCCTATGTTGATCTTCTGTTTTCAGTACCACATGTCCCTTCCTCCCTCCTTTCCTCCCTTCCTTCCTTCCTTCCTTCCTTCCTTCCTTCCTTCCTTCCTTCCTTCCTTCCTTCCTTCCTTCCTTCCTTCCTTCCTTCCTTCTTTCCTGATAGAGCATATTTTCCAGTAATTTCCTAAGCATGGTTTTATGGAGGTAAACTTGTTGATATTTAAATGTCTGATGAATTTTGTATTCCACCCTTATACTACTTGATAGTTTTGCAGGGTAAAGAATTTTACATTGGAAAAATTTTCTTTTTAACAGATAGACTTTGTGCTGGTCTATGCTAAGTAAAGATGAGATGACAGAAATTATTTTGTGCAACATAAGAGAAGAAATCCAAAATCATAGAGAGATAAGAATGTTGGAGTAATTTATGTTCATTTGTCCCAGAAGAGCCAGAAGTTATTACCTTTATTCAGCTATTTGACATAAATTAGTGAGAAGAGCACAAGAATCTCTGAAAAACATTGTAGATTATATTCTCTGGAGCTGTAGTTAGGGGTGTCCTTTTTTGACATTATCATTGGAATGGGCTTCCTGATTTTAGTGCAAATGCTGAGATTCCATGGGATTAGAGGCAAAGCAGCATTGTCTATTTGTCATAGGCAAGGTAAACATAGTTACTCTATTAGCTGGTCAGGCCTACAGCGATCTTTGATGTTGGCTAAGTGATCATGGAGTACTGAGATCAAAACAGATGGTCAGGGCACTGAAATCCCACTTAATATGTGTTAAAACAACATGAAACGCTGTTTGCTAAATATGACTTTCAGCCTTGAGTCATGTTGCAGAGCCAAAGTTCCCTGAATAAAAGAGATGGGTACCTTTGAAAAATTATCTAGTGTTAATATCACACATACTTATCTATCTTTCTTTTAACCTTTCACAGGAAGGTTTTTGTGCACTGATAAAAGTGAAATATCCAGGCCTTTGGAAGATTATTGGATGTAGATTGAGTTCGAGACCAATTCTTGGGAGCCAAAATGTCACTATGATCCACTGGTTAGGTGGGTGTCAGATGATAAATAAAGTTTTATTCAAAGACCATTTCATGTTGGGTCCATTGAGTTTCCAAACCTATGCTCTGATCACTTCCTTAGTTCCCAGGTGGATAATTTAATGAGATATATTCAGAAAATAACAGGTTCCCCAATCTTTCCCTGACACACGCTGTTACGACTACTATAGTGGGAATGACAAAGAAGAAACTTGTGGAGCAAGTCCCCCTAACAAAATGATAAGTCAAAAAGAATGCCTCATCACTGGGGGACTTTCAGAAATGAGAGCCACCATCTAGAATTTAACTACAACAGTGATGATTTCTAGCATTTCTCCATTAAGCTTACCTGTTTGGTTTGTGCAGAAGACAGATGGGTAGATCTTAAAAAATGATAACAGCCCAGCTGGCGTGGCTCAGTGGTTGAGCATTGACTTAGAATCCAGGAGATCACAGTTTGATTCCTGGTCAGGGCACATGCCCGGGTTGTGGGCTCGATCAATGACACTCTCATCATTGATGTTTCTATCTCTCTCTCTCTCCCTCTCCTTTCCTCTCTCTGAAATCAATAAAGATATATTAAAAAAAAAAAGAATGATAAAAATTTTTAATATTTATTAGCACCCTGTGATTCCATTTAGCTGCTATTTCATATGTTTTTTTCAGTGGGGCAAATCAGCACATACATGGAAGTTGGTTTGTTCTGTAGCTATCAACCAGAAGAAATTTTCTTTCATTTGATAGAGATAAATGTAAACCTTCACTTTTATATTTGTCAATCCTCTAACTTTATGCCCTAATTTGGTCCTGGCGTTTTTATCATCTATCATCCCTTAGGATATTGAGCACACTGGTCTATGTTTATCACCTTATCTTTGAGGACACAGTGGTTATATATTATATCAGTCATGCACCTAGGGCTATGTAGTAGTAGCAAAAGAAATGTTTATGTATGACCTACATTTGAAACAGGATGGAAGATATATCACATAAAATTTAGGGATCTGCTACTTAAAATTATCCAGGGTCCAGTGGTCTGGAGCTTGTTGAGATATCTCCTCCAAAGTGAAAGTGTAGTAGGGCTCCTCTTTTTCCTGCACTAATAAGGAAGAGATGCAATAGTTCGTTGGCTTATTTGGATTAATATATAACACATGTGGATATGTGACTCTTACATATTTATCAAATGAACTTCTTACAAAACTGTTTACAAATAATGGGGCCGGAGCAAGAAAAGGCACTCCAGCAGCTCTAGGCTGCAGTACAAACAGTTCTTCCCTTGGGCTCTTACGAGACAACAGATATCTCTAGCAGACGGGTATGTTGTATAAAACACCTACAAGCCCAAATAAGAGAACTACAAGAGAGGCCACTAAGGTTCTACTGGAAAGCCTTGTCTTCTTTAGCAAACTGTTCTTAGCTTCTTACTGGTCTAAGGTAGAGACTGCAAGCAGGTGACTGCAATCTGAACTCCTAAAACGAACTGTTTCTATCTTGTTTTCCAAGCATAAAGTCAAGTATGCTGGACAGTTTTCCACTAACAAATTGAAGTGGTAAATGAGAAATCTGGGTTTCTTAGATTTTGAAAGCACAATAAAGTCGCATGCTTGAAGTAAGGGATCCCCAATGTCCTTGCTCCTATGGCTCTGCTTCTGACCCTCTGAGAATGGACTTAAGGTGGTGTTCCTATGAACAGTTGACTTAAGGGGAGGGGACATTTAAGTCTGCTTTAGAGGTGATTGGAAAATTGCTGGCACCCGGTGGAAGAGAGCTAGTTTACTGCACAGCCCATCTGAGGGGTAGCATTGAAGGGAAAGTGTCTTGCTGAGAACTACCAATCTTCATGAATTCATGCCATGCATAGTGGACAATGATGATGTTGGCCATTCAGGGATTTTAAAAAATAAGACAGGAGGACTAGTGACAAATTGGTTTGGGGAAGAGAAGTGTGGATGGATCTATTGGAATAGGTCCAAAGTATAAGAATATTTGTTCCCTAGGTGAAAACTCACCAGAAAGACCCTTCTGTGGAGCAGTCTTTCAATATCAGTTAGATAAGATTACCCTGTGGATGTCAATCACATCTTTCCTCACCCAATCCAGTGCCTGTTTAATGGGCTCATGAATGAAGTGATCAGAATAACAGATGCTGAGGTCATGCATGGACTTAACATGGAATTCCCCTAACTGCAGATAAGTGACTTCTACTGCAACCAGGAGCCCAGCCTGTCAAAAACAGCAACAAAATTTGAGACCCTGGTATGTTATCATATCCTAGAGAGGCTAACCTATCTTTGGCAAATAAATGAACTGTTTTAAGAAGTATTCTAAAATATATTCCTGGAAAAAGGGTTTGGGAGAATATTAAACTAAGACAGAATTCAAAACTTTGATTTGATCAAACAGTGATTACATAATTACATTAATTTCTTCTCTACTAGGTACAGTTTTTATTTTGTTTAAGTGATTTTAAAAAAATCAAGGCTTAAAAAATATTGTTAATAGTGGTATGAGAATAAAAAAATTATTTACATTTAGACATAATGCAGTATAACTTGTATTACCCAGAGGGGGAAAATAATTTCAGATTTATTTGAAATAATTTGGCTATTTTTTATTATACCCAAATTACTTTTAATTTTAATTAATTTGATATTATTAAACACAAAGTCCATTTATTAATGCTATTCTCTTTTTAACTTTCTCAGACAATAACTATGATTTTTAAAAACAGATAACTTCAAAGTGAATACCTCTTATTACAATGAGATTTGGGCTAGATTTGGGCCTTGCAAAATCAAGTTTCTCCCACTCTAGGAAAACCGCTAGCTTCTTGGCCATTGGAAACACATGTTGAATCATTTTCCTGTTACTGCAGTTTTAAATTTCAGGAATAATTATTGCATAGTAGTTTAAAATTATTTATTATTAATGTTTGTTCGCACTGTTTAAATAAAATTTATTTAAATCCAGGAATATTTACACTAGGAACTTATTTAAAACCATATAATGAGAAAGGCATAATAAATAAATTCAGGAAAAATGTTGATTTTAATATGAATAGAATCCTGATGATATATAATTCTTATATTCCTGAACAACCTTCCTATTGTCCTTTTTCTTTTTCTTTTTTTTAAATTTATCTTTATTGTGGAAAGCATTACAGATGTCCCCATTTTTCCCCCCACTGACCCCCTCTACCCTGCACCTCTCCTCCCAGGCCTTCACCCCACTATTGTCTGTGCCCACTTGTTGTCCTTTTTCTTGTGCTGATTCCATAGATAAAAAGGGAAGAGTTAAGTTTCTTCTTAATGATACAATACATAAGCACTCCTTTGGTTACATACAGAAAAATTCTTAAGTTTGCTTTAAAAAACAGTGAAACTAGCCGATATTTATAATTCATCTACATAGTGAATGTCTCAATATGGGGCTCACATTAAAATTATTATGGTCTGTGCTGTCAAAAATTCCTTGAGGTAATCAAATTAAATGTGATTTAAAAACATATAGCTAAATAACATTTAAGCTAGTTGTTTAAGAGTGTAGAGAAGAAGTTATCAAAGACAATTCATATATAAATCAAATTAATGTTTTTATACAATTATTGTTATTGGAATTCAGAGAAGGGATAGATCGCTTCAGACAGGCTTGATCTGGAATGGTGCTACTTTTCTTTTTTTTCTTTTTCTTTTTTAATTGATTTCAGAGACAGAGGAGGGAGAGGGAGAGAGAGAAACATCAATGATGAGAGAGTCATTGATGGGCTGCCTCCTGCCGTGGATGGAGCCTGCAACCCCTGCACGTGCCCTGACTGGGAATTGAACCGAGATCTCCTGGATCATAGGACAAGCTCAACTGCTCAGCCACACCAGCCTGGCTGGAATGGTGCTACTTTTCAAGGGGAAATCTAATTATCTGGTTCTGAAGGTACTTCCTGGGCTAGAATAGAATAAACAGGTAGATAGTTATGGATTAACTTTTAAAACTTCTTTGCTAAAAATATGCATAGCTTGGAATTTCATTTTTTAAATATCAGTGTTAACTAGAAATATAAAACAGGCAGTTAGACATGAAAAGTACTAGAGTTTCAGTTGCCATCAATTCAAAGAAAGAAGTGAGATCTGAGCTGTTTAGAAAGGGAGAGACGATTTGGATGTTAAAGAGAAAGATCTCTGTCCATAGAGCATTTGGGGCATATTTAACAAAAAACATTCTAGAGATGTTTATGGTCAAGGGAATCAAATATGTAAGCTGAAGCAGAGGCGTCATATAAGGAAGTAGTTGGCAACGAGGCCAGGAACTTAGGATGTTTGTTGAGATCAAAGATGAAAGACCTCGAATACCCAGGTTAATTTAAGATATGGGGAAACAGGATTGTAGGTTAGATTTGGAAGAACTCATTGACATGGAAGAAAAATAACAAGACAAGATAATAAAGAATGGCAACCTCACAGCTGCCTGACAGATGTGCATCACTTCATGATACGTCATTCTGTGGAATCGCCATTCCAAATAAATTTACGGGGCTTGTCACTATGATATAACAATCCAAAGCTAGTTTTTATAGAGATAAACATAATGTATGAATTAGTAAATTGGTAATTTTACCAATTTGTCTACTATAAGGATTCATGGCTACCTGAAATGCCAATATCAGATGTTTCTTTAGTTTAAAATAAAAATACAAAGACATTTAAAAAGGGTGATCCATTCAGACATATCTGTCATTTATACCTTAGTGTTAATACTTTCTCCAATACTTTTCTAAAGAGTAAGATTAGGTGGTACGAAAGAGAAGGCATGGGACAAAGAAAGAGAGATATATCACATTAGTGTCAGCTTAATTTTCTAATTCCATGTGCGTAAGGACATGAAAAAGGATGCTGGTATGGAGGAATAAATATAAAAGACTTGTTTCTCTGGTCCAAACCTTACTACTTCAGGTTTGCCCAGAGCTAGCCAATTATCACTCTGCTTTCTCCAAATTGCCTTGTTGGAGAGCTCTATCTGTTTTAGCAAATATATAACAAAATAATCTGTTGAGTGATTTCAACATTAAATCAATCAGATACCTGCTCCCTGAAATGAAAATCTTGAAGAATTGCCAGAAAGATGAAGTTTTCATTTTATTGCCATATTTTCTCTTTCATTTTTAGTCATCTTTATATGGTGAGGACCTCCAATATTCTCTTTCCAGTACCCTGGTCTAAAAGTCACTTTCAGAGTGTAGTCTCTTGAGGGCTCTATTAGGTACATTCTGAATATAGTCTTAGATTATATTGAAAGATTTACCTTGCTTTTCTTGGGAAAACTATGCATCTTGTTTCCAATGTGCTTTCCTTGGATACAGTAGATAAGCAGGCAGAGAATTATGTGTGATCTCTGAAAGTTTTTGACTCAGGATACTTAAAACATTCATTTTTGAAATATCAGTGTTATCTGGAAACAGAAATCAGACACTAAGATGTTAAAGTACAAGGATTTTGGTTATTATAAATTTAAAAACGCAGCTCTTAGCCAAAGTCTGGAATGATTTATGTAACTATTTTAAAAAATTACACATGGTCTTATTTTGTTACTTCCTGGTTTTTATGAATCTGATTTTGCCCATGTTTGGTCAAGTTGATAAGTTTCTAAGAATTCTTCGACATTCCAGGCTGATTGTTTGTTAGGGGCTTGCCAAGTCATTGAGCGCATAAGGCTGCTCATGGCAAAGTGTTTGCTTCAATATTTAGTATCATGTTCTCAAATGGACCAGACCAGCTGGAGAACACAGGACATTTGGCAGATATTTCAAGCAGCATTATAAGTTATATGTGTAAAACACGGATGAAAGCTTGACCAAGTATTGGATAATCAGCAATGAGGTTGTTAAACTGATACAGGTATGATTTATGTAGGGCCTGAATGAAACCCTTTACCAGATTTCCACAGCCACAATAATGCAGCATAAGCATAAGAAGTATTTATTTAGCTAATAAGCCTGCAGGTCAGCGATTTAATGTTGGCTCAGCTGGGCAATTCTTGTTTTGACTGGGTTCCTTCACATGTCTGGCTATCAGCTGGAGTGATGGAGCCACCGGGCTACCACATGTGTGCTAGATATATCATATCCAGCAGGCTAGCCTGGGCAGGTTCTCAATGCAAAGGCAGAGGAGTGAGAATCAGAAAAAATAAATGCATATGGCCTCTTGAGGTCAAGGCTAAGAACAAGCACACTGTTCACTTCTATTACATTTTATTGGCCAGAATAAGCCACAAAGATAGGCCAGATTCAAGGAATAAGAAAATAGACTTATCTTCTTGATGGGAGAGGTTGCAAAGAAGTGATGAATTGGACCATTAAAGCAGTAAATCTACCACCAAGCCCTGAACTCCAAGGACTGAAAATTCCATCCCTAAATCGCCTTTAGTACAGGTCAGGCCAGACGATGAACTGGGATGATCCAGGCCAGACTGCCTGAAGGATATGTGATTTGATGGTAGGCTATTCTCAGTACAGAGTGGATAAGCAGGAACCTTTTTTAGACTTACCATAGTGACAGATAATAACCACAGGTTTATATATATGCTGTCATGAATATGAGTATACTGTAGACTTAATGTTTGTGCGCCCCCCAAAGTCTAAGACAGAAATTGGTACCAAGAAATATAACACATACTTAAAAATGTGGAAGCAGCTTTGGAAGCTGGTAATAGGTAGAGGCTGGAAGAACTGTGCAGTGTGTTCTAGAAAAAGACCCTCCATTGCCTTAAACAGATTGATAAGGGTGATCCTGGTGAGAGTTCATAACAGAAAGGGGACAACTGTAGGGAAAACTTCAATCTTCTTCGACAATACCTAAGTAACCCTGAACAGAATGTTGGCAGAAATATGTAGAGTAAAGGCCATCCTAACAGATCTCAGAAATGAGGAACATGTCATTGGAAACTGGAAGAAAGGCCATTCTTGTTATAGAGTGGCAAAGAACTTGTCTGAATGTTGTTCAAGTCCTGGTGTTTTGTGAAAAGGTAGAACTTGTGTCTCATAAAATTGGATATTTAGCTGAAGCTATTTCTAGGCAAAGTGTTGAATCACAGGCATGAATCCTCTTGGCTGCTTATAGTAAAATGCGAGGAGAGGGAAATAATTTAAAGATGGAATTGTTTATCCAAAGGGAAGCAGAATTTAACGATTTAGAAAATTGTCAGCTTTTCCATATTATAAAGAATGAGAAATCCTGTTACGTTAAAGGAAGTGGCTAAAGAACTGTTTACCAAAGAGATTAGTCAGACATCTAGATGGAAGCCAGGAGCTATTTGTTCCAGACAATGGAAGATGGCAAAGAAGGGGCCCCTGGTGCATGTGGGACCTCAGTATATGCCGCCTACCTCACATCGATGACTCTGCTCCAGAACTCCAGTGACACATTCCTCAGTTGTCCCAGAGTGACTATGGCAGGCCAGGCTGCTTCTCCAGAAAGTTCAGGTGGCAAACTTTAGGGGTGTCCACACTGATGTCTCCTCAGGATCCTCAGAGTGTACAAGATATTGGGGGACCTGGCTATCCCCACCTAGATTTCAAAGGATGTAAGTCAGAGCCACTGGGCATAGGACCCAACCCCAGGAGAATTCTGGTCACAGGACCCCAGCTTTGGAGGGTCTAAGCAGAGAGCTGAGGTGGGGACTTCGGTCAAGCAGTGAGGACAGGACCATCCAAAGCCTTGGGGGGTCAACCCCTGCCCTGCCAAATTGCAGAAGGGGACCTTTGCCCCTTTGGGTCTGGAGGGCAGAACTAAGCCAAAGAGGATGTTCTTGAACCTTAATTTCTAATGGAACCTGCCCCATTGGATTTTGGACTTGCTGGGTACCATCATTTCTTTCTCATTTTCTGATTGTACCTTTTGGAATGGGAATGTCTGTCCTATGCCTGTTCTACCACTATGTTTTGGAAGCATATAACTTGTTTGATTTCACAGGTTTACTGCTAGAGAACAGTTTACCTCAGAATGAATCTTATCTCGAGTCTTACCCATATCTGATCCAGAGGATGTGTAGATGAGACTTTGAGCTTAGACTTTAAAGTCGATGCTGGAACAAGTTAAGATGTTGGGAGCTCTTCAGCTGGAATGAATGTGTTATGCATGCAAGAAGGATATGAATTTTGGGGAGCCAGAGGCAGAATGCTATGGACTGAATATTTGTTTCTTTCCCAGATGTATATGTTGAAACCTAATCCCCAGTGTGATGGTGTTTGGAAGTGAGGCCTTTGGGGGTGATTAGGTCATGAGGTGAGCCCCTCATGAAAGGGATTAGTGCCCTTATAAGAGAAGCCCCAGAGAGATCCCTTGCCCCTTATGCTATATGAGGACACAGCAGAAAGATAGTCACCTATAAACCAAGATGCTGGCTCTCACTAGGACAATGAATCTGCCAGTGTCTTGAGCTTGGAGTTCCCAGCCTTTAGAACTGTGAAAAATAAATGTTTGTTGTTTATAAGGCACTCAGTATTTTGTTATAGCAGCCTGAACTAAGAAAGAGTAATAGGGGATGGGGGGTGAAGGGGATCTTAATATATGGTGGCTGGAGAAGATATGACTTTGGGTGGTGGGCACACAGAGCAATATACAGATCTTATAACATAGAAACCCATACCCAAAACCTATATGTTCATATTAACCATTATTACCCCAATACATTTAACTTAGAAAATAAAATTAAAAATGAAGCATAATAAAAATATGTTAGTCTTTTTTAATGGTCTTGTTAAAATGGAAAATGAATAAAAAATTGGACTTTCAGGGAAGAGAATCTTCTGGAATGTGCAATTGTATTAGTTTCATATAGTTTTATGATTACCACACTGGTCGGAAATGACTTATGTTCTCCATTGTATTGATAGAGATGACCGATAGCAACAATTTCCAAAAATTTTTTATTGAACTTGTTATATCATTTTTGAGAGATTCATTTTTCAAAAAATGTTTAATGGGTACCTTTTATGTCCTAAACAGTGCTAAGCATTGAGTTTTTAAAGTCAAATGAAAGGACTAGGAAGAGATGTAACAGTGACAGGAATTAACAAAGTGGGGGTATTTCCAGGGAATATGCTGTTTTCCACGCCTCTTCACTTCTAACACAAGCTCCCTCCCTGTAAGCCTGTACTCTCACTAGGCCGTGGCTGTAATGATTTGGAGGGCATAAGGCATTTCTGAGAAGTGCGGTGATTATAAAGCACTACTTGAAACAAATATGATTATACTTTCCAGAAGATTCTCCTCCCTGGAAGTCCACACATATCTCTTTCAATTTCAAGTAAATAAATTTATATTGCAAAGAGAGCAGTCTCAAAACCAAATCCACCAACCAGCTGATCTTGCTAGCTGCTCTTCCTCTCACTGACTCATCTATTTTCCTACTAGATTTATGTGGTTACAGGATATATATCTGTGTGGATGGCTTATTTTAGACATCTGATTTTTTAGTTCTTCTTTAGTTTAGGAACTGTTTTATGCTGACTTCATATCCATTCATTTTTGATGACTTCTAACACTGCAGTACACTTTGAACACAAAAATCTGTTGTCTCTAGCAGATATTTAATTTCTAATATAGCATGTAAATAATCTTTATTTTTGACCCTTTTTAAACAGTGATACTACAAATTGTAGCTTGTATTTCTGATTTCCCCCCTAAATAAATCTTTGAGAATAAATCAGTGTACTATTTCCCAAGCTTACATATTACAACACTGACATTCGAATCATTGCAAAAATGTGTCTTGGAAATATTTCGAGTGTCTTAGTCAAAGTTTTATAACTCAATCCCTATATGGGCAGCTGCTGACTTTGTTGCGTCTTTTCCCATATATAACTCTACTAAATAGATTGTAAGATTCTTTGGTCTGTTCTTTTATATAACATAAGAGAAAGAAGTAAACATCCTCTAAACATAATGATATAAAGGATGTAAATACATATAGAATACTTTATCGTCTGACTGAGGGTCCTTCGTTTCTACTTCAGAGTCTTTTGATAAAACGGTGGATGCCAGATAGCACCAAATGGAGCTTTTTCATTACTGCATTTTCCTCTTTACTCTTCTAAGCATCAAATTCTCAGCTCTCAGGAGCTTCTAATTCCCCCTTTTTCCACATCTGTAATTAGCACAACTTTTGAACCCTGGTTTTTGCTCTTTTGACTCCATCTCATATTTGGTTCCTTTTATTGTTCTTCATCCAGATCTTTAATGACAACGTTTTATTCTGATTTGCCTACTCATGTCCAGTTTTTTTTTCTGTTATTACTCTTCCTTGTTATTTTTTTATAGAATCATCATAGCATGCATTTGAAATACAAAGTAATTATTATTCTCATACTAGGCATTATATATAAAGAAACTGAAAGATAATGACTTGGAGGGTGTCACAGATAATGACAGATTCAGGGTAGACATTTGAGTCCAGGTCAAATTCTAGCCCAAGGGTGTCCTGACTGCTAGACTGCAGTTTCCCATTCTATGAAAGAGTGAGTCATGACATTTTGAGCCCCAACTTTAATTTATTTTACCTTTATATAAATTCATAACAGTAACCTCCAACCTCATATTTAGTAAGTTGTTAATTTTTTTCAGGGTTTCCCATTTTAAGTAGTATTTTCCACAGAAGACTAATCTGAAGAAGGCTAAAGACATGCTTGACTCAGCACATTTTTGCAAATTACACAGTCAATGTGCATAAACTCAAAATATCTATTTTAAGAAGTAGCATACCAGCACCAATTCTTAGTCTTCAAACATGCAATCATCCTAGGAATCAAATTGCCCTCAATCTGATAGATTTTATCTTTTCGCTGATAAGAATGGTCTCTTTTCCCCCAGAATTATTTGATATTGAAGAAATCTTAAAGGGTTATTATCAGACATTGATGGAATTAGAAGCTGGCCGATTTGTTCATAACGCCCCAGACAAGTTTAAAAATAGTACATATGTGGTTAATAAAACTGCATTGAGGAAGGAGCATACATATGGTTATATTAGTGGGTTTTATGAGTGGCACTCATGCATAACTATTTTTATTTAACAGGGAGTTGTAATTTCTATACATATAGATTCATCCTTACCCAGGCTTATTTTGAGCAGTATGTTTCCCCTTTTGTAGAATATAATAATGTCACATGAAACCATGGGGAAAAGACCAGGATTGACTTCTAATTTTAGGCAGCTAAATCCTTAATATATTCCTGATGTTTGATTTCCAGAATCACGTTAAGCTGTCCGGACATAATATGATTACTGATCATCTGTGTGGTGCAGGCTGTCTTCCTTACTTTAACCACCCTCCCCCAGATGTGACTCTCCCTTTCCTCTTGAGCCATTGCAAGAAAGGTATCATTGCAAGTATAAAGGAGGACCCTTTTCTATTTGAATATAATCAAATGGACAAGTGATTAATTTGAAGTTCTGAAATTTGTGGTCATTGAAAAAACTTTCCTGCATTAATGAAAGAAATCCAGATGGCTGGCTTCTCCCTAGCCCTCAGCATCTTTAATAGTCTTTTTCTGAGGTGTTCCAGCTCCAGGATGCTTAATTTGGTTCAAGTACAAAAATACATGGGTTAACCAATCTAGCTAATATTCTGAAATTGTGTGTGTGCATTGTGTTATATGTGTTTTATATATATGCATGTGTGTGTATAAAATCACTCATCAACTAATTTTTCTGTTATCTTGGCATAATTTTCAAGTAACAAAATTATATATTCTAGGTAATTCTTGTGGACCCATGTTCATGAAATAAGGAATAACTGTAGGCTTTTGAAAATGACACACCTGGGTTTAAATCCCATCTCCAGCACTTAACATTTGGATAGCTTTCTGCAAGTCGAATGGTTAATTTTATGTGTAGTAAAGCAGATTGCTCTCTAGCATGGTGGGCCTCATCCAATTAGTTGAAGGCCTGAATAGAACAGAAAGACTGACCTTCCTTTGAATAAGAGGGAATTCCTCATGCTTTTCTGCCTTAGAACTGGGACATTTTTTTCATCTTGCCTTCAGACTTGAACTAAAACAGCAGCTCTTCCTGAGCTTGCTGGCCTTTGTACTAGAACTACACCATCTACTTTCTTAGGGCTTTAGCTGGCTGACTATAGATCTTGGGACTTTTCAGCTTTCATAACTGTGTGAGCCAATTCCTTATAATAAATGTCTTTCCATATATATTTTTTACATAGGATATCTATACCCTATTAGCTGCATTCCTCTAGAGAACTCTCACTGATATAGCAAGTTACTCACAATCTTTTGCAACATTTATTTCATTATGTGTGAAATATGGATAATATTACCCATTTTACAAGGTTGTTGTCATGTTTATGAGATCAGGAGGGTAAAGCATCTTGTGCAAAATACGTGTTTATTAAATGGTAATTGTCGTTGTTATAATAATTATTTTTCAGAGCAGAGAGCCTTCCTTAAGGCCCTAATCTTGAGGGAGACAGTTCTAGTTGGCCCATTTTTTTTCTATCCAACCTTTTCTTCCCACTGCTGCAAGACAGAGCTTTTGAATTTTGGCCAAGTACTGTTTATATTCTGATTTGCTCTAAGCCAGCAAAACAGCTAATTATCCATTGGTTATAATTGGTTATCCATTTTCTCCCCAGGCTTCAATTTCTTTTGACCCTATCATTTAGGATTGAGGCACCTGGCCTTACTTCTATGTGACACACACTGGACAACAGAAGAAGTTGTCATGAGAATTTGGTATTTTCAGGCTTGAGGTCAGATCTAGGAATGTGGTTGGAGGATGTAGGTTGCTTGGGAGATTTGGGGTCAGATGAGTCACATCAAATACTCAATGTAGAGGGCTATGCTCCACAAGTCCCCCTGAAGTATGCTCTTTTTATCCCTAAGTTTTTCTCCCTTACGCCTCCAGACACACATACACCATTCTCTATTCTACATTTCTCTGATTTGCCTTGCTATATGTATGTGCGCACCAATATCACACTTAGAGCCATGATTGAGCAACTGCTCAACCTTTCTGCTTTCATTTTCTCAACTTGAAAGCAGTGCTAGTAATATCTACTCCTGGGATTGTGGGGAAAATCACATGATGTACACAAAGTGTCTCATATCCTGCCTAGTACACAGTAGGTATAATATAGAAGGTAATTATTGATATTATGTGACTCAGAATAGACTATGAATTCTGGGGTGGGGATACAGAGAGGAGATTAGGCCAGAAAGGTGTAGGGCAAAGGTGTCAAATTAATGTGAGCAAAAAAACTGGAGTTGAAATAGAAGGTACTTTTGTATATAAAAAATGTGTATTAGAAGTATGTATGTATTAGTGGTATATATATATTATATAATATTATATATTTATATGTACAGTTGACCTTTGAACAACATGGGGGGTTAGTCGAAATATGAATATGACTTTTAAATCTACACTCATCCCTTCATGTGCAAAGATTCAACCAACCTCAGAAGAAAATAGTATTTTGAATCCACTGTTTTATATCTGTGGCTGTTGAATCTGCAGATGCTAAATGTGCAGATACGAAGGGCAGACTGTGTTTACTGAAAAAATGTGTGTATAAGTGGACCTGTAAGGTTGAAACTTGTGTTGTTCAGGGGTCAGCTGCATATGTGTATATGTATATATACTTAAAGGCCAAACCCAGTTCAGAGATTGGGTCATCTAGCCAAATAGAAGCAGCAGGGAAAGAAGAAGTGCTGGGGATGCTTTGTAGGGATCCAGAACTGCTAGGAGGGGGCAGAGAAAATCACAATCCAAGTATGACGGGAGTGTATGTTGTGGGCAAAGTTCTGAAAGATGACAAGCTGACAAGCTTGCATATCATCACAGCGAGGTATGAGGTGACGTCTCCTTGTGATTTTCATTTGCATCTCTGATGATTAGTGACATTGAGCATCTTTTCATATGTCTATTGGCCATCTTTCTGTATGTCCTCTTTGGAGAATTGTCTATTCAGTTCCTCTGCCCATTCATTTTTAAATATTGGATTCTTTATTTTTTGTTATTGAGTTTTAGGAGTTCTGTAAATATTTTGGATTTTAATCTCTTTTCAGATATATGATTTGCAAGTGCTTCCTCTCATTCTATAGGTTGCTTTTTCATTTTGTTGATTGTTTATTTTGCTGTGCAGAAGCATTTTAGTTTGATGTAGTCTTACTTGCTGATTTTGGCTTTTGTTGCTTGTGTTTATATCTAAAAAATAGTTACCCAGACCGGCAATGTCAAGGAGATGTTGTCTCTATTTTATTCTAGGAGTTTTACTTCAAGTCTTATGTTTAAGCCTTTCATTCAAGTTGTGTGTGTATGAGTGGTGTGAGGTACAGGTCCAATCAAATTCATTTTCTGCATGTGTTTATTTAACTTTTTCAACATCATTTATTGAAGAGACTGTCCTTTTCCTGTGGAGTATTCTTGGCTTCTTGTCAAATATTAATTAGACCTTGGTCAAAGGGAGATCTAATATATGGCGTTGCGATTATTGTTAACAATACTATATTATATACTGTATTATATACTTCCCCATTGCTAAGAGACTAGATTGTAAATGTTCTCACTATAAAATAAAAAATAATAAATATGAAATGATATAGGTGTTAGCTAGTACTATGGTGGTAATCATACTGCAATGTATAAATATATCAAATCATTATTTCATACACCTTAAACTTACACAATGTTATATGTCAATTATATCTCAAAAAAATGTTACAGCCAGAGTATGAAGGACAGTGGGTGCTCAGGCATCAACTACTTGTCTTATTACCTGGTGGCAGCATCCGCTTAATGAGGACGAATATGGTTGACTGTTATTTTTTGGGACCAACTCTTTTTTTTTTCCTGGACCACACAGCTAGACAGAGAATTAGAATTTGATTCCAGTACTTCCAAACACCAGCTGCTCTTCAGAGCAAGCTCTTTACCACATCCCACACTACTAAAGTGCACACTTCCTGAGAAATCTTTAGGAAAGAGAAAACACTTGAGCTAACTATTGAATGCCATTCTTAGCAGAGGGCCCGAATGGGAGAGCACAGACTATTCAGAGGTGAGAGCAGAGAGTATCTGAGTGTAGGCACAAAGTGGACATAATAACAGAAAATGAGCTTTGAAAAAAGTGCAAGTTAGTAGTCCTTGAGCTAATAAATAGAAATATTACCCTGGAGTCCTGGAGTTACTGAGATCATTAGAATATGTTAAGCAAGAATGACATAATGAGATTTGTGTTTGAATGTGTAGAGAATGAATTGGAACGGGATTAAGCTGGAAACTAAAAGATCAATTAAGAAATATTTTAATAAATTATAAGAAATGTCAAGAAGCCCAATGTAAGAAATGTTAGTGATGTTGGAGAGCAAGGAATAGCTTTAACAGGTATTAAAAGCACTCGATGAAGGAGGAGTGACTGGAGGAGTGACTTCTACTACCAAGAGATTCTCCATTGTCTTGAGACTTTGCTTTATCAGAATAGT
The DNA here is from genome assembly GCF_964146895.1 of Miniopterus schreibersii. Classification (NCBI taxonomy): domain Eukaryota; kingdom Metazoa; phylum Chordata; class Mammalia; order Chiroptera; family Miniopteridae; genus Miniopterus; species Miniopterus schreibersii. The sequence goes on along the minus strand of NC_138102.1, from coordinate 48,533,821 downwards.
TTTTGGCAGACAGTGTGCTCCTTGCTAGAACTTAGCCTGCTACAAAGATTTGTGGGAGAAATCCATTCATTGTCTTTCTAATTTGTGAAGTAGAAGGATACCTTCAGGTCTTGTTGAATAGGGGTGCACTTATTTGCCTTTGTAATCCTCTTGCAATTAAATTGCACCTTCTCTGAATCACTGCTCCATAGAGAGTGCTCATGAACTCTAAAGCATATTTGGTTCAGAGTCATAGTTATACAGCAGGTAAATTTTTTCTAGTACTGAAGATAAGGACTTCCCTTAAAAATATTGTGTTAATTGAATAAAGAGACCATTCTGTCATACTGTGGCATGCCTACAGGTATCTATTCAGTTTACATATTCTGTAATACTCTTTTTTAAAAAAAAAAAAAGTTTTTGTTGATTGAGAGATAAAAACATCAATGATGAAAGAATCATCGATTGGCTGTCTCTTGCACACCCCCTACTGGGGATCGAGCCTGAAACCCGGGCATGTGCCCTGACCAGGAATCCAACCATGACCTCCAGGTTCATGGGTTGACACTCAACCACTGAGCCACACTAGCCAGCCTATTCTGTAATACTCTTTAAAAAAAAAAAAATACCACCATCTGCCATGATACACTCAGGAAAACTAATTATTTTTGTAGGTGTTAAAATGTATGTGTGTATATATACATATATACACACATACATTTTTTGTATGTGTTTATGATTAAGTGTTATTGAGCATTAAGAAATAAAACCCTTTATGACTTTTTTTCTAAAATATAATACAGCATGTTATCAAACTTAATACCCTAATTGGAAACTAACAAGAGATGCTTTTACAATTACTTCAATGTTTGCAAGGTTATGACTCATGAACAAATTACTTTCATGGTTGGGTTGCGTTTATACAAGACAGGGTGTGAATTTTAAAAGTGAATCAACAAGATAGGACAGATTTAGGTGTGGACATATTTATGTAACATGTTTAAATATGGACATAGAATAGTAGAAAAACAAATACCTCTTTTGGCATGTTTGATACTTAAAGAAAAATTTGTGCACAATTGTATTAATGAACATTTATGGAGATTGAATAAAAATTGGCATGAGATAGGATCCTGGCAAAGATCCCTTTAGTAGAGTCAGTTGAAAGTTAGTGACACCTTAAATCCTTAAGAAAATGTGGAATAATGCCACTTGCGTATCCTTCCTTTACAACAGATGGAACGCAAGCCCATTCCAAATGGCAGGCTACTCAACAGTAGCAAATGAAATTAAACCAATAATGGTAATGTGAATCTGTGAAAAAAAGGAAATAGACACACAAACCAATAAATTAAAATGGAATAGTAGTACTGTGTTTTACATCTAGTAATGCATGTCACTCACAAGTGTTGTTCTAACTCCTTCTGGTGATGGTCAGACATACTCATTGTCTTCTTATATGCTGATTTGCCTTTTTGCAAATACACTCCTGTTCTTGTTATGTATTTTACCCACATCTGAGTCCTCAATCCTTCATACAGACTTAAGATAAGTCAGTATGTCTAGCACAGTTCTTTTATACAGTAGGTTCTCTTAAGGGTTAACAAATTTTAAATAACTCTTCCTGGAACATTTAACAAGGGTCAAATGAGTCTTCCCTATGGTTCTCAAACCATACCAAGTGTCTCCTAAACAACTCTGCCCACAGGTAAAGCCAGCCTGCTCATAGGCAATCTCTGAGCAAGTTCAGAATTGTGCAGCAAATAGAAAGCTCGGCATTACCATTTATATTACAGCTAAATTGGTCTTATTAAAAGATTAACTATAGGACAAAAGATAACTCCTAGAGGCTTAAGAATTCTCTTTTAAAATGCATCTCTAAGGAGGAGCCCAGAAAAAATGAGTTATCATCCATCTGACAAGACATTTGGTGGTGGTAAGAGGAGATTACGTAACAAAGGAGCTTAGACATACTACATAGACATGTAAACATTTTTAACTCTCTGTATATATATAAATTATGTGTTTATTATATAATATATTATTATGCAATATATGTTTATGTACATATATAAATGCACATGTTTAAGCGTGATTCTACATATACATGGGCTAAATCAGATGCCCGCATCATACACCACTTTTACTAATTCTTAAGATTTTCTGTCACTAATAATTAGGACAGTAGGTCACAGGTTGATTCAGAATTTCTGGGATCCTAAATCTACAGGTAGATAATCAGCAGCAGCTTTTGGGCACTTTTATAGAGAACAGCTTCTTCTTCCCCAGAAATAGCAAAGGATCGTGAGACAAATACTCTTTCTCTGAGCTTACTGGTATTCTCTGAGCTCCCCGGACATTCTTGTGCAGTTCCCAGGAATAATGGTTCTTTCCTTCCAATCCTTTGGCTTACAGCTACTTCACTCAGCATTTCTATAGGGCAGCTAATGTCAATGCTCTCAGGTGTAGAATCCTAAGTTTCTTGCAAGGACTAATTCTCAGTAAAGTTCCTCAGAATCCTTGGAGATTGTTTGGAGGGCACAACCTTTCCTGATGATTTTGGAATATTACCCAAATGATCTTTTAAAATACCTTCACAGATACTGCATTGCAAAGCTATGCAAACAGGAGGTGTCCAAAATCTGGTACCATACTCAGCAGGAATCCTGGTAGGTGTTTCATATGCCTCTGTCATAAGTCTGTGGACATTATGGACATCAACTTCTTTCTCTCTTATATCCACATATCTAGTCCTGTTCATTCCACCTACTTAGCCATCTCTTGAGTCTTCTCTTTATCCCAACCGTGTTCACCATAGGTAGACCTTCTTTTCTTACATGGATGTTGTAAAAACCTTCTCTTTGATTTTTTCACACATACCACTGATCCCTGCCAATTGTTCTTCATACAATAATCAAGGCAACTTTATAATAGTGCACACCTTATTATATTCTGTTTTTCTAGTTAAAATCTTTCAAATCTTTCCAACAGCCTTCCTAACTGTTCTTTTTAAAAAAATTGTTTGTTTATTTATTGTTTATTTATTTATTGTTACTCCTTACCTGAGGATATTTTTTCCACTTTTTTTTAGAACGAGTGGAAAGGAGGGAGGGAGGAAGAAAGAGAGAGAGAGAGAGGGAGAGAGAGAAATTGAGGTGAGAGAGAAACATCGATCGGTTGTATCCCAACTAGTCATCAAACCTGCAACATAGGTATGTGCCCTAACTGGGAATTGAACCTGCCACCTTTCAGTACACAGGAGGATGCTTCAACCAACTGAACCACACAAGCCAGGGCGACTTCTGAATACTCTTAAGATAAATCCAAAATCCTTAATGTGGTCTGTAAGGCCCTATCTGGTCTGACACTACCTACCTCGATAGCCTCATCTCTTGTAATGCTCTCCCTTGAGGTGTGGTCTCTGGCCATTTTCCAGTATTTCCCTTCTGTCTGCCTCATGACCTTCACACATGCTCTTCCTTCTTTGGAAAATACTTTTCTACCACTCTATCCATTTTTCCCCCCACTTGGGTGCTATTAATCCTTCACATATTAACTTAAATATCCCTTCTTCAGGGAATCCTTTACTGACCCCAGTAAACACCATTTGAATAAGTAAGATCACCAATTATATATTCAGCCCAATACACTTCATTAACAAATAATCAAATTAATTGTTTTATATTTGTTTTTCTCCTTTAGACTTTAAAGTTTAAATGAGCATGGACTGTACCTTATTCTAGTTTTACAATGTTTACATAATTGTTTTTCCTATACCTAGGTTGAAGCATTGCATCCAGTAGCTGCTCAATAAACATTTATCACTTTTTAGGTGTATGCATAGTCTTTAGTTCAATAAAGTAAATATGAACAATAACTCTAATAATTTTTTTTATTTCACTATTAAAACTTTGGAGCACATAAAATATTAAAATTTTCTCTTATTTTTTAGTACGGACAAAACTGTTTATGAGAACCACTTGTCTCTGGAAAATTCTCTTTTTCTTTTAATCTCCTATGATGCCTGCATAATATATGAGTAAATAGTTGGTGAATTCTTGATAAATTCTTAAGAGGGCTTTCCAGTGACCTAATTCTTTGACTCAGCTATTTCATTTGATTGTTATTTAGGTTAATATTTATTTATGAATTCTAGGAACCTGGTACAAGATTCTTAAGGAACTCATTGGAAGATACTTTAAATGACACATCACCGTGTTCTACTAAAAATATCCCTCTTTGCCCCTGCACCATATTCAAGAATTTTACCCGCTTCCATGAGGTGAGTTCCTTCTCAAGCTGGTACATTGTCTAGAAAGTTATTGGTGACCATGCTCATCAAGTTAAAAGCTACTTTTTAGCCCCAAAGTATCGAGTCATTCTCTTAGCCATGGTATCTACTAGGTCCTATGATATTAAAACTCAAACTAGAATTGTCTTTAATTAGTATAATATTGATGCTATCCAAATTAAATACAAATTAAATACATATATATATATATATATATATATATATATATATATATATATATATATGCAGATAGATAGATAGATCGATCTAAAACCATGTTTATAGCTCTTTCTTATCTAAGGCTAAAGTTTTACCTGTGTACTAAATGGTGATCTTTCTATAACCTCTCTTTGGGTTTGAAATACATATAAGTTTTTTAATCATATCATAGAGTCTGAAAGGGTTTAGGTATGATGAAAGAATAAACCCTCACAGGAATCACATATGCTCTTGCACGTGACTTAAATAAGATTTTTACCTATATGTGTTTATACTGATAGCAAGATGTTCATGTTTAGGCTTGCCTACCAGATTAGATTGTTAAGTTTTTATTGATTTTTAGAGGGAGGAAGGTAGATGGAGAGATAGAAACATTGATGAGAGAGAAACATCAATCTGCTGCCTCCTGCACACCCCCCACTGAGGGTCGAGCTCCCATCCCCGGCATGTGCCCTGACTGGGAATCAAATCAGTGACCTCTTGGTTCATGGGTAGACACTCAACCACTGAGCAACACTGGTCAGGCACAGATTCGATTTTATAAACAGTTACTATTAATAGAATTGCTCCTGTGTTTCTTTCTGAACTGTATCATACAAGAGAAATTTAGGAATAGGTATTGGTTCTCTTTTCTTCATGTCCTCTTTCAGCAGTTTCAAATTACAAAGGTTAATGATGAGAGTAATTTCTTTGTGTGTTATCACATATGTACAAATTCAGAATGATATAAAGATATGAACACATGATTTTTTAAATTCTGGATTTCATTTTATTTTCAGACTCTAAACATATGGATGTTGAAATCTGTGCATGGGTATAGATTTTGTGCCTTTTTATGAAGAAAAAAAAAGTGATCTTAGGGCTAAGTCTGATGACATTTCTCTGGCTTATACCTAAGACGTTTTCCTTCAGTTATTTTATTTTAAAATTTAATTATTTAAGTCATACATAAATATGTCTGCATTGCAAAAGAGGTAAAACAACACAGATAAAGCAAAAGTCCCTTCTGGTGACATCATCTCTATCCCCTAATCTCATTCTCTAACTAGACGTTTGATATGTATTTTTTGCTAAACTTAAAATACTTTTCATATATGTGTTAATATATATGTTAAATATATCACATAAGCATATCAATAAATATATAATAACTTAGATCAAACCACTGTCTTGTTTAAAACTCTCCAATAGCTTCCCATTTCCCTGGGTATGCAATGCATGTCTCCCTCCCTGGCCTACAAGGCCCTTCAGGTTCTGGTCCTTGCTTATTTCTGTAACTTATTTCCTACGCTCTCCCACTTGCTTACTGTGGTTCAGGAACACTGGCTCGCTCCACCTCTTTAATATTTCTGCATGTTCCTCCCTCAGAGTATTATCATGAGCCCTTTTCCCTACCCAGAATATTCTACACCCAGTCTTTACATGGCTGATACCTTCTCATCATTCAGATCTCAGCTTAAATAGTATTTTCTCAGAGAGGTCTTTCCTCAGAGGCTTTTCTGATTATTTAGTCTCCTGCCAGGCACTCTCTAGCTAGTTATTCTATTTGAGAATTCACAGCACTTACCGCTCCTTAGAATTACATACTCAAAAAAACCCCTCCCATGATTATTAACTGTTTTCTCTACTAGAATATGAGCCTCATGAGGGCAGGGTCTTTGATGGGCTTAGTCACTTGTTTATATCTCCGGTACCTAGATAGCACCTGGCACATAATAACTAAATGTTGAGAAATGAAGATGGGAAAGCAAAAGAAAGCCTGTTCGCATCATGATTCATATGAACTTTTTAAAAGTCAAGTGGAATTGGATGCACGTTCTATTTACAGTGGTGTGTAATAAGTTACTTGATTTTTTTAAAGTTTTCTCACTTTTACGACAACAATAATAGAAATTGCTTCATCAAATTGTCAGAACATTAACTGGGATAATGCCAGCAAAGTGATTGGCCTTTTGCCTGGTATATAGTATGTGCTCATGACAGCTGAAAGGGAAATGATGTTAGGATCATGGCTGATATTAATAAGATGTTTCTCATTTGTGTCCCCCCACCCCCCTGCAAAAAAACACCCAGCCACAGCAATTTGGCCTCCATTATGGGAGAACATACCTTTGTGGGAGTTGTAACATCTGACACCATATGCCATGAGACTTGAGAAGAGTCTCACCCACCCATGTGTCAGGTGATAGGCCTCAGTGTTAGTTGTGGACCTTGCAGTGGCCCATAAACTGGCTCCAGCCCCTTTTAGCGATGGCCCAGGAGCCTCTGGAAGACTCTGTCTTAGACAATCATCCACTGATGGGACAGCCTTTGTAAAAGTCCAGGTTTTCAGTGAAGAAGTTCCAGTACACCATGGGAGCAGAAAAAATACAAGTTTGGATGCAGTGGAGAGGGGTAAAAGAAGCAGTTTTACTTTACCAGTGTCGCCCCTCCCCCAAGGCAGCATAGCCTAAGGCCAAGAAAAATCTTCTCAGCCTTAATAAATAAAATAAAATAAAAAATGAAAGAGGAGATATTACAACTAACACCACAGAAATACAAAGTATCATAAGAGACTACTATGAACAATTATATACTAACAAATGGAGTAACCTAGAAGAAATGGATGAATCCTGAAAATATAAAACCTACCAAGACTGAATCATGAAGGAAGAGGAACTCTGAACAGATGATTTACTAGCAAGGAGGTTGAATCAGTAATCAAAACAAAGAAAAGCCCAAGGCCAAATGGTTTCTCTGGTGCTCATTTTAAGAATAATGTGAATTCTTCTGTAATTATTCCAAAAATTGAAGAAGAGGGAACACTTCCAAACTTATTTTACAAGGCTAACATTACTCCAATACCAAAGCCAGATAAAGACACCCTTAGAAAAGAAAACTACAGATGAATATCTCTGATATAGATGCAAAATATAGATATAAAAATCCTCAACCAAATATTAGCAAGCTGAATTCAACAACACATTAAAAGGATCATACATCATGATAAAGTGAGATTTATCCCTGGGATGCAAGGATGGTTCAGCATATGCAAATCAATAAAGGTGATATGTCACATGAATAGAATAAAAGATAAAAATCCTATGATTATCTGAAAAGATGCAGAAAAAGCATTTGACAAAATAAAACATCCTTTCATGGTAAAAAAACAACTCTTAACAAATAGGGTATAGAAAGAACGACCTCAACATAATAAAGACCATATATGACAAGCCCACAGCTAACATCATACTCAACAGTGAAAGTCTGAAAGCCTTTCCTCTAAGGCCAGGAAAAGACAAGGGTGCCCACTCAGTCTCACCACTACTATTCAGTGTGGAGGTGCCAGAGCAATTGGGGAAGAAAAAGAACTTAAAGGCATCCATATTTGAAAGGAAGAAGTAAAGCTGATTTTCAGATTGTTTGATCGAATGTTTACAAAAGTCCTAAAGACTCCACCAAAAACCTGTTAGAATTAATCAACAAATTCAATAAAGTTTCAGGATACGAAATAAACACGCAGAATCAGTTGCCTTTCTATATACTAACAACAAAATCTCTGAAAAAGAAATAAAAAGTCCAACCCCATTCACAATAACATAAAAAAACCATAAAATGCTTAGGAATAAATTTAACCAAGGAGGTGAAAAGATCTGTGAACTGAAAGTTATAAAACTTTTATGAAATTGAAGAAGACACAAAGAAATGGGAGCTATCTTCTGTCATGGATAGGAATAATTAATGTTATTAAAATGCTCATGCTGCCCTGGCCAGGTTGCTCAGTGGCTGGAGAGTTATCCAGTACACCAAAAAGTTGCAAATTCAGTTCCCAGTCAGGGCATATACCTAGGTTGTGGGTTCATTCCGGGCTGGGGTGTGTATATGAGGTAACCCATCGATGTTTCTCTCTCATATCAGTGCTCCTTTCTTTCTCTCTGTCTCTCTCATTTTCCCCATTCCTTTTTCTCTTTAAAAAAATCAATAAAAACATATTCTCAAGCAAGGATTAAAAAAGTGCTCATACCACGCAACCCATCACTAGATTCAATATAACTCTTATCAAAATTCCAGTGACATTTTTCACAGAAATAGAATAAACATCTAATTCATATGGAACCACAAAAGACCTCAAACAGCCAAAACAATTTTACCAAAGCAGAACAAAGGTTGAAACATCACACTCCCTGATTTCAGTCTATACTACAAAGTTATAGTAATCAAAACAGTATGGTACTGACATAAAAACAGACACAGAGACCCAATGGAACAGAATAGAGAGCCCAGAAATAAAATATTGCATATATGGTCAACTAATTTTTAGCAAGGGATCCAAAAATACTGGGGAAATAATATACTCTTCAATAAATGGTGTTGGAAAAACTGAAACATCCAGAAGAAGGAAATTGGATCCCTATGTTACATCATTCACAAAACTTAACTCAAAATGGGTTAAGGACTTAAAAAAATAAGACCTGAAACCATAAAACTCATAGAAGAAAACAGAGAAAAATCTTGTAATTGGTCTTGAAAATGATTTTTTGGAAATGACACCAAAAGCACAAGCAACAAATGTAAAAATAAACAAGTGAAACTACATCAAGCTAAACATTTTTGGCACAGCAGAAGATTTACTCGATAAAATGAAAAGGCAACCTATAGAATGGGAGAAAATAATTGCAAGTTGTATCTGATAAGGGGTTAATATCCAAAATATATGAGGAATTCATATAATCCAATAGCAAAAACAAACAAATAAACAAAACAATCTTATTAAAAATTGACAGAGAAACTGAATAGATATTTTTTCAAAAGAAGATATCCAACTGGCCAACAAGTACATGAAAAAAAATACTCAACATCACTAATTATTAGAAAAATGCAAATCACAACTACTATGAGGTATCCCTTCACACATGTTACAATGGCTCTATCATCTAAAATACAAGAGATAACAAGTATTGGTGAGGATGTGGAAGAAAGAAAGCCCTTGTGCACTTTTGGTGGGAATGTAAATTGGTACAGTCAATATGGAAAACAGTATTTGGAAACAGAGGTTTCTCGAAAAGTTAAAAATAGAACTACTATATGATACAGCAAGCTCACTTCTAGGTGTATATCCAAATGAAATAAAATCAGTACCTCAAAGTGATACATACCCTCCCATGGTCCCTGAAGTATTACTTACAATAGCCAAGATATGGAAACAACTTCAATATCTGTCTCCAGAAGAACTGGATAAAGAAAATGTGATGTATTAATCAATGTTACCCCAATAAATTTTATATAAAAAGAAAATGTGATATATACATATGAATATTATTCAACCATGAGAAAGACAAAAATCCTGCTATTTGAGACAACATGGATGGAACTTGATGGCATTATGCTAAGTGAAATGTCAGAGAAAGAGAAATGCTGTATGATGTCACTATTTGTGGAATCTAAAGAAACAAACTTGTAGAAATAGAATAAAATAGTGGAAAGTTGTTAGAGAGTAGATCTTAATTGTTCTCACCAAACACACATGCGCGCACGCGCGCACACACACACACACACACACACACACACACACACACACACACACAGGTAATTATGTGATGGACGTGTTAACCAACCCTACTGTGGTAATCATTTCATAACATACAAGTGTATCAAATCAACACATTGTATACCTTAAACTTAGACAATGTTAAATGTCAATTACATCTCTATAAATCTGGAAAGAAAATGACAGCTAAAAAGAAAACAGTAAAGAAATAGAACTAGGTTTAAAATTTGGTGTCATCTAATAAGTAACATTTCTGAGGCCTCTCATTTTCCCCCTAATGTTTTAGCTAGTGTTTCTTACTAGGGAAGAAAAGAAGTGTTTTTTGTTGCTTTTTTTTTTTTTTTTAATTTTAAAAATATCAGAGGGTAGGAAGGCAAAGAAAAATTACATTGGAAATCTCTCTCTCCTTGCCCTTGGATGGATCTGCCTCCTCTCCTTTATTTTTTGGAAATAATTTAGGTATGAATGTAGATGGAGGATCAGGAAACAGAACACACTAAAATTTCCCATTTTATTTACCATACAAATGTGTACTGTTAGTGGAATTCTCCAACTCTACACAGTTTAGTCTACCCTCAGTGGACAATTAACCATATTATAAGCAGCAAACCTGAGATGGAGACGAAAAGATAGTCAGTTTGTTGCTTTAGGACTAATGTTTGCTTGTTTCTAGTAGAAAGGATTTAAGTTTATCTAAAATTGTAGACAAGCCTTTCCTACCAACCAAATAATCCTCTGTTGTTTACAAACAATTGCAATTTGGAGTCCCATTTAATTTGTTCATGAAGACAAACAGGAAGGGAAAGAAGTGAAATTCTTAAGACTGCAATATAAACAATTAACCAAGGAAGGGAGGCAGACCGTGATAGCTAGGCTCTCCCTGGCCCTCTCCTCATCCTTTCCTTTTCCTGGAATTAAACCAGAATGAAATTAATCTGGTTAGCAGAAATTTCCCTTGTTTAAAGGTTATTTAGAAGTAGGCTGGAAAACTATACAAAATGTTTTCTTCATGTTAATAGCATAAACTGAAAATACCCATGTCTCAAGTCACCACTTCAACTATCTGTAGTAATTCTTGTTGGAAGGGTCAGCAGTGGGGAAAGCTTTAATCTGAGAAGATATAAATTCCAGATTAGCTGGGAATGCCTGGCCTTATAATTCAGAGTAAGAAATCTGCATAATGAACTTCAGCACCAACTGAGCCTCCCGGCTAGGGCTCAATAGTATTCTTGAAGAGATTGTTCTCAGTAATATTATTCTGCCAACTGCCTCTACTAATTGCTTATTGCTCAAGAAACAGTTTCTGTAATAATAATTATTATTTTATGTCCAACAACCATTCCTCCCTTAACTTTTAAGTAGCATCTGGTTTTCTTTTGGGGAATCATACAATTTGTTAGTGAAGGTGTTTTCTTCTCAAGCCTAATTGGGCATTCTTGGAATTCTGAACATCTGAGTAGAGGGGAAAATTGACACATAAATTAAAGATGGTTGGGGAACTAGGTGAAAAAGGTGGAGGGGTTGAAAAGTACAGATGGGTAGTGACAAAATAGTCATGGGGATGTAAAGCACAGCATAGGGAATACAATCAATAGTAATATAATAACTATGTATGGTGCCAAGTGGGTACTTGAAATATGGCTGTACTGGAAATATGGGGGGAACGCTTTGTAAGGTATATGATTGTCTAACCACTATGCTGTACACCTGAAACTAATACAAAACGATATTGAATGTAAACTCTAATTAACAAATAAAAGTGAAAATAGATGTTGGGCCTATTTATTTCAGCTGTAGTGCACCTAGAGGAACTTCTCAAGTAGGTCCTTCTCACTTAGACTGTGTAAAAGCTGCCTGATTGCTGCCTGATATAGTGCTCCCCCTATATCCACTCAATACATTACCTTTCTACATACTCAAGCTGGCCAGAGTAAATTTCTTTTACTCAACACTGATGAATCCTATCTGATACAGATTCCTGCTCTCTGCGTTAGTGCTGCCACTCTGCTTTCCACCCACACGTCCTGGGCCGACCCCAGCGTTTTGCTCTGTCCTCTGTGTTCCGCCCAGCTGCTCTGTTCCTTCCCACCGCCACAAGGGCAAGCACATCTCATTCTATGGCAGCTGGCACAAAGAATCATTTCTTGATTAGCATCTGAGTTGAAAAGGATTTCTCAGTTGAGCAAAATTATCAAAGCTGTACTAGACTCCTTTATAATGGCCGGCTTGATTTGCCCCAGTGCCTTCCGAGGGAAGCTGCTGCTGACCTTGCTCGCTAATGAGTGGCTGTGTTCTGGCCATGCACCCTGCAGCCGCACCATCTGACTGATGCTTACTGGAGCAGCGACGTGCATCAGCCCAAGGCAGCCAGTCCGTGTTTCAGCAAGGCAGGAACTTAGGACTTTCACAGCCTGGCTCAAAAAAATAAAAAATAAAAAAAATTTATATATATATAAAATGTGTGTGTGTGTGTGTGTGTGTGTGTGAAGAGAACCAATCAGATCCATCTCTGAGGAATTTAGAATTAGGCCACAGACCTGTCTAGGGCAGTTACCCTTAGGAGCATCACAATGACATATGAAGAGTTGCTATTGTGTAGAGGGGGCTGAAGTCCTTATTTGGAATCTGAAGCAGAAGGGACCTCTAAAGAGAGGCAGATGAATGAAATATTCTAGCAGAAAAAGGCAGAAATGAGTGAAACCATGATCTCAAGGCAGAGACCGGGAGACTTTGGTTTCTGATGGCTTTCTTGGTATAGTTCCTGTGAAGCACTGCTGCTCTCAAATTTCTGGGGTCTTTATGTATTCTTAAAGTATTATATGCTACACTTTCCCCCTGTGATCCGTGAAGTGAAATGTTTCCTGCTTAAGGCAGATATTATGACACTTCCCAAGTCACACCAATAATCCTACCCTTTGGCAGTAGGTGGTCAGGATTATTTTCCTTAAATAGCACAAAGATTTTCTTGTTATTTTTGTTGTTTTTAATTAAATTATCACCCCTTCTTCTTGGGCGGTTCCTTCATCTTATTGTCAAGCCAGCAGTGACCTGTACCGAGACCCACCACAGCATCAGGCTGTACCTGCTGTCGCTGTGGTCCACCAAGTCTGTGTGACTCATTCTGGAGCACCGAGGTTCAATCAGATGCTTAAAGCTGTTCAATTTTTCCCTTTAAAGGTAAATTCAAATTTTCCATGGAATTGGGACTGTTGCTTTATTCAGATGTAATATTACTCCCCCTACCCCTTCTCCTTTTGTAAATGCCAATTGCCTTTGGAAAAGAGTGTAGAAAATATTTTAGGAGACTCCTGGAATCATGCTGTTACAATAGTACAATGACTTTTACAAGCTCTGGCTACTGAGGTAGCACTAGGTGCTCAGCACCATGGAGTCTTGAGGCCATATTTTGTTTGACCTCAGCCTTTACAACTTATGAGTTACTGGTTTGTTTAAGTTCCTTAATCTCTCTGATCTATATATTTAAAAATGGTGATGATGATAGCTAGGATGTAGGATAATCTACTATTATAACAAAACCTCTAGCTACAGAGGATGAAAAAACACAGGAATTCATTTCTCATTCACATAATTGTCCAAAGGTAAGGGAGCATCTAGAGTAGGAAAATGGCCTATAATCCTCGCGCATAGCTGCAACATGTGGGTCCAAGGCGGTTACTAGTTTTCACAGCCTGCATTTAGCAAAAAGGAGCAAAGGATGGAGACTTATGGCAGTTGTTTCACAGGAAATACCTGGGAATTGCTCATATATTACATCCTTACTGTTTGCCGAAAGGTCACCCCTCACTTCAAGGGATGTTGAGAAGTATATTCTTTGGGTGAGCAACCATGTGCCCGGCTTCAAAACTGGGAAAGATGAGAAGAATGGCTAGTAAGGTCATTTAATTTTCTGTCACAGTGCTACGAGGTTTACATTAGTTAAGATAATGAAATTATTTGCAAATGAGTTAAGACTCAGAAAATAGAGTAACAAATCATATATGGATGCCCAGTTACATGTCAGTTCATTCCCAGAAGCATTTGCATTGCTTATTTGGGAAGAAAATAGAAGTTTTTTCTAAAAAAATCACAAGCACAATATAGCACATGATCCAATCCAGGGTTACTAAATTTTGATAGTATTGGTATTTTGGGCCAGATAATTCTTTGTTGTGGGGGATTGCCCTGTGACTGTAGGACATTTAACAGACTATATCCAATAGATGTCAATAGCACCCTTACCCATGGTTTCCATAACCAAAAAGGTCTCTAGACATTGTTAAATGTCCCATCCAGTGGGATGGGGAAGGGAGAGTGGGCAAAACTGCCTTCATTTGAGAATCGCTGGTCTAATCTCATCAACTCTGTCATTATTATTATCAATGCATATGTTGATTTTAATGAGCCTTCTGAAAAAATTCAAGGTATTTTTACCATTTATGTCATCCAATTAGCGATAATACTCATGACTGCTAATTAATGAGAATAGTTTAAAATTTTGCCTTGTTAAGAGATATATTCTCACCCTGGTTAGAGTGTCGTTCCAATACGCAAAGGTTGTAGGTTCGATCCCCAGTCAGGGCACATACAAGAAGCAACCAATGAATGTATAAATAAGTGGAACAACAAATCAATGTCCTCTCTCTGTCTCTCTCTCTCTCTTTCTCCTATTTCCTCTTTCTCTCTAAAATAAATAAATAAATAAATATTTTTAAAAAGAGACATATTCTCTTGGATGTTCTGGAGTTTTCTACTTGTTCATTTGAGTTAAAAATAATCCTGGTTCTCTGTTTTCAGCTGACATAAATAATTTTGTCCCCTCCTAAGTCTAACTGCACCTTCACCTTTTCAAGGAGGTTTCTCTACCATATATATCATAAAATGACCACCAGAGGGTGAATTTGTGTTCCTTAGTGATCCATATGAAGGGGTGAAGGGTAAGTGGCTGGAGTTCCCTCAGGGACATTTGGGAAAATATTGTCTGAAAATGCCATTGCAAATCCCTCAAACTAGCAACATACATTTTTCAAATTGCCAATATGGCTAAGGGACTGAATCCTCTCAGTGTGCAGAAAACTTTGTACAGTTTTACTGATGTATAGTTGGTTCTTTAGAAGAGTTAATGCATCCTCCCTACCATAATATTCTAAATTATTCCATGTGGGTGGAGCTGGGTTTAGATTAAGAATCCCAAGCATTTTGTCTACAAAAACCCACATGCACTTTTGAGAATAATATATATTTTTGACTAGAATTGTTGTAATATCATTGTATAAAGCTTGAGAAACTCAGAGAAGGTCAAAGATAAAAATTGCTATATTTCCTTCCCCTTCCCCAAAGATCTATAGTTTATTTTTTTTGAGAAAAATTGTCTTATTTATTTTTTAAAGTTGATATTTTGATGAATGTTCTAGTGTCATTCTCCCCTTTCCTCTTCCTCCTTAGATAGAGATGCTTCCAATTTATATCATCATCAAATGATAATTTTATCTTTACTTAAGGCTCTTTTCCCTACCTTATTACATCACCTGGAATTTCCAAAAACTGTTAATGTAGTAAATATCGTTAAACTAGTAATAATGGCAATAGTTTGTATCCTAATCTTGTTTTTGACTTTATTGGAAATATTTCTGTCATATTCAAATGTGACATTAGTTATTATTTAAGATAGATACTATTTTGTATCTATTCTGTCTAGATATTCCTTACTATATTAAATATCTATCTATTGATAGTTGATTAAAGTTTTATAAGTAGATATTGAATTTAATTACATGTATTTCAATTTCTATTAACATTGTCTTATTTTTATCTTCTTATTTTTTTAATTGATTTTTTGTGTTTTTTTTTTTTAGGGAAGGGGTAAAGGGGAGAGAGAGAGACATTGATGTGTAAAAGAGAGAGAGAGATACATCAATCGCTTGCCTTCTGTACACGCCTCAACTGGGGATTGAACCTGCAACCTAGGTACATGCCCCAACTGGGAATCAAGTCCATGACCTTCCAGTACACAGGACAATGCTCCAAGCTACTGAGCTACACTGTCCAGAGCTATTTATATCTTATTTTTGATGTAATAGATTACATCAGCAGATTTTCTAATATTTTTCTATTACTGGAATTAATTATATTTGGTTATTGTGTGTTGTTATTCCAAGACAGTAGTGGATTTCATAGATTCTTTAAGATTTACTCCCTTTATGTATAATTTTGATAGGCTTATGGTCATATTTTAACTTGCATATTTTTCAGAACCCTTGTCTAACAAGAAAATTTTCCATAGTTAAAGTAGTTTAAAAATGGTCACAGATTACTATTATCCATCATCACTTAAATACTTTGATTAAATCCTACAGTCAGAAACTTGTTTTACTTAAATTTAGTATTTTAAAATTATGTTTAATTAGAAACTCCTAATTTTCCCAAGGAATGTTTAGTATAATCCCAGCTAAGTAGAATTCTGCAAAACACACTTTGGGGAACATTGTTTGCTATTTTTCTTGTTGGGGATAACTTTAATGATACCAGTTTCTTTAAGAAAAGAAATGTGATGGTTTCATATATTTTTATGTGCCTGACCAATTTAAATAGCACTGTATTTATCAGCTCATTTAACTTACTGATAAACATTTGTGAGAAGAATAAACTTTTCTGTTAAAGACTGTTTTTGAAAACATTGTAAGTACTTTACTGGTTAGAGCTCTATTTATTGTTTCTGGTATTTCTGAACAAATTCTGATCTGTATCTATCTCCAAAAATAATTTTTCTTTGGAAAATAGTCTATTAACACAGAGCTCTATTACTAGTCTTCTATAATTAAGAAAAAACTCTTGCAATTTTATTCTTTTTAAAAGATCTAGGGCAAATTTGTCATTTATTTTTCATAATCTTGTTAGAAGCTTATTTTATTAGTCTTTCTGATGAACCAACTCTTGATTCTACTTTTCAATTTTGTTATTCTGCTCTATAATTTATTAACTTTATCATTATTTCAAGATATTTTATTCTTATTTTCCTAATTTTAGTTGAATTCTGACTGTATTTTGATTATATCTTACTTATAAGTGAAAGCATTTAAGATTATGCATTATAAGTACCATGTTACAACATCTCCATTGGCAGGTGGACTTCACATTTTGTTACTTTTAAAGCTGTCTTAATTGCACTACTGTGGAACTTATTTTTCTCTAATCAGAGTTATTGGGAGTTTATTTACTTCTTTTTGTGTGTGTAGCAACATTTCTAAAAAATTAAAAATTTGGTCATAAAGTTCTGATTTTAATAAATTTGGTGGCCTTAAATTTTCTTTTTAAGAACAGTGGGGAAAGTTGTCAATGTGCTTCCTCATTTTGGCTTAATGTGATAAATATTTTGGTCATAGCATCCATACATCTACTTATTTCACCTCCAACTTACCTTTCTAGGAACTTTATTATCAGTAGTCCCATGTTCTGGTGATTTCAAGTATATAAGGAAATGAATAATAATTTAAAAAATTGAATAGTTCATCTTAGATCATTCTAATTATTGTAACAGCTCCTTAAAACTTTTCTATGGCATAATTATCTATGTAACTATAAACCTTTTGTATCTATTTCTTTACTTTTTTATTCTCATTTGTTTCACAAGTGCTCGGCATATTGTTTTCAAAGATAGCTACAATTCTTTCCATCCCATCAGCCCCCTTAGTAATGTGACTTTATCACTCTTGTTATCAAGATATAAACTTTACTTCCCCTTGCCTGCCGTGATCTGCTGTGACCAATGGAATGCAATAGATGTGACTTCTGGCTGTAAGTGTTAAGACGTCTTGAAGCTTCCATTTTTACTCTTGGAAAGATGTTTAGCCTAGACTACTAAGTGATAAGGACAGACTAAGACTACCAAGTGCAGTCACATGTCACATGGGGAACAACTGCCAGCATCACAGTATCAGATTTGTGAGTGTGCCATCTCAGACCCTCCAGCTCCAGCCAAGCCACTCCACCCAGTGCTGTATGAAGCAAGAACGGAGCTGTCCCCTATGAATCTCACTTGATTGGTGAGCAAGAGATGATTGCTTTTAGGCTCTAAGGTTGGAAGTGGATTGTTATGCAGCAATAGATTACTGGAGCTGTCTTTTCTTCCTCTTGATATTATGTTGTCTTTCAGGGCACAAACCATGTCCAATACATTTTTTTGGTGTCTCTCCACAGAGCAATGTATTGATTGCACAATAACTGTAACTGACTAAATTAATTCCACTTCATATGCCTGGAGAAAAACAAGATTAGGTTGATAATGTTCAGTGGCTATTACTGTGTTTTGGAAAAGCCGTTTTTTTATAATTTGATGTTTTAATTCATGACCTTGTGCAAGTGAATGGATTGCATGAGGTCTTGATGCTGTTAATTAAAATCCCCGAGCACTTCCACCTCCAACAAATTTTGTGAAACCACAATCTTGTGACCAGTCCCACTAGAACCACTAATAAAATAGAAAATAAAAGAGGGTAGGTATAAAGCAATGGAGGGAAAAAAGAATGTTGATTTAATAATGCCAGATTTCAAGGAGGTTAAATTTATTTTTTCTGAATTTTGTATTTTGTCCTTCCATGTTAGATTAAAATAACTAATATCAAATAAAGCACAAATAGATAGTATAGAACTGACATTGTGACTCCTATACAACTCCGTATTCTCTGAAACTGAGAAAAATATCACAAATTGAGGAAACAAGTATTAAATGACAGCTAGAGTAAAATGTGACATCAGTATACTAAACAAAATCTGTGGTCTTTTATCATGAGGACAAAATAAAGGCTAACCTCTGAGTATGGTGTAATATTTCAAAGCAGATATGTGCATCATTAAAGGTCTTACTGTTTTGATTTCTCCCTCCCTCCCTCTTCCTTCCTTCCTTCCTTCCTTCCTTCCTTCCTTCCTTCCTTCCTTCCTTCCTTCCTTCCTTCCTTCCTTCCTTCCTTCCTTCCTTCCTGTGGATGGGCTAATTATATATAAAAGAAAAAAAATCCAAATTTCCCAAATGGATTTTTGGTCATGCTCCTGTAAGTAAATTCAGCATTTTGATTGGTTGGAAATGACTTCCTATCTTACTGTCACCTCCGAAGCTACACATGGGAAGTTGTGTCTTTATTTATCTATTTTTATTTCTTCCATTAGTGTCTAAATAACAGCCTCTAGTACTGAATTACTGCAGGGATCGTCTCTCCTTCTTTCAAAAGAAAGTCATTCATTAGGGCGCCTTACCTTTACCAAGAGACATGTTCTCAGCTTCACGATGGCTGGCGGCCAGAGAAGCAATTTCCTTTTCTTTAAAAGGGGTTGGAAAGCATCTGATTATATCGGGAAGAGGTATTTCAGTTTTCAAGGTGAAAGAACACTTGCTTCTTTTATAGATAATGGAAGAAATAAGATACATTAGTGAAAGGCAGAGGGCATACCAATTAAAAATATCCAGGAAGGGCGGGATGTAGTCTGTCCACATGTTATCTCAATGTAAATTAGCAGAGCAGGGTAACAATACTAGTTTTCTCCTCTATGACTTAAATAATTCAGCCTTTGAAACAGGTTTTCTTGAAGGTATTTTCTATACCAGAACAGCTGATAGTATAATATTCATTACTTAGAAGATCTTAAATTTTGTGTCCCTGTGTCAGACTAATATTAAATGCTCAGAACAGGAATTATAATGCTTGGGGAAAAACTTTTTTTCTAACTTACTTTACTTTGGCCTTGAGAATTTTGTTTAAGAGGGGAAAAAAACACCTGAAGATTACTGAAATTAGAAGATGTAGGAATAATAGTTACTGAAATTATCTTTAATTATTGTGACTCTCAGATAAAACAACATAAATAAAAATGTCCAGCTCACTCAGGGTATTCAAATTAACATTTGTCTACCTTTTTGCGCATGTTCTCTATACCAAGGCTGTCCAATACAAATATAATGTGAACCACAAATATGAGCTAACTATGTAATTTTAAATTTTTTTAGTAGGCACATTGAAAATGTAAAATAAATCTGCTACATTAGTTTTAATAATATATTTTATTTAACATGATATATCCAAATGATATAATTTTAATATGTAATCAATATATACATTATTAATGAGATATTTTATATTCATTTTTATACTGGGTCTTCAAAATCTGTTATGTACAGATTTTACATATAGCATATCTCAATCTAGTCACCTTTAAAATGCTCAATAACTACATATGTCTCGTGGCTACCATACCAGATGACACAGCTTTATGTTTTCTTTATTCTGTTTCTACATTTATTTTTTCCTCATGTTTATTTCTAGGATCATGCCTTTAACTTCTGGTCTTTCTGATAAAATTTTCCATGCTACTTTTAGGAAGACACATGAGATCCCCTCTTCCTGTCTGTGGAAGTTTTCCTGTGCTATTTTTACAAATCTCCTTACCTCTTTATTACTGTTTAATGAAATGCTATCCAGTGTTAACTTAGAAATTCAGCAATTCTCTATGTGCAGATAATTCACACATTTCCTGTGTTTATTTCTAATATCCACCCTAATCTGTTTTTCTGAGGAATCTACTTGACATTTTGCAAATCAAAATCTCTGAGGCTTGCTTTTGAAATATGTAAAACAAGGGAATATTAATAGATAATCTCAAAGGCCTTCTGTACCTTTACTAGTCTATGACTCTAAGGTTATTCATATTACCAACTCAGACTCAGCATTGTATAGGTGGCTCTTCACTCAATGCCCAGTTTCTTCAGTACAGTGGGTTAATTCTCTATGCATTGAATATCCTTAAACAAAGACTTTTCTTTGATATAATGTATTCCATCAATTCTTCCTTTATCATGCATCACCTGTATCTGGACCCTAATCATCTCTCCAGAAATTTTGTAGGTGTTATTCCATTCCTCACAATGTTTCTCTCTCTAGTGCATGTTTAAGTTTCTTTGTCACATTTTTTTTTTTTAAATATATCTTTATTGATTTCAGAGAGAGGAAAGGAGAGGGAGAGAGAGAGATAGAAATATCAATGATGAGTCATTGATCGAGCCCACAACCTGGGCATGTGCCCTGACCTGGAATTGAACCCCGATCGCCTGGATCCTAGGTCGACGCTCAACCACTGAGCCACGCCCTGCCGGGCTCTTTGTCACATTTTTAACTTTGATATATTTTTATGGAGATAAACAAACAGGAGAGAGGCCCTAAGTTGGTATATGTAAGGAAATAGGAAGTAGACATTGGAGAAGTAAGGTCCCAAATTCAACTGAAATTTAATACTAGCCTAAGGGTGAGCAGTAAATGTTTGCTTGATCTAGAAGACCTCAAAGAAGCTAGAATGCAGAAATATGTTAGTTAAGAATTTAATGTATCATATTTTTACCATTGAATAGATTCTCTACCTTTAAGG
Organism: Miniopterus schreibersii; assembly: GCF_964146895.1. Lineage (NCBI taxonomy): Eukaryota > Metazoa > Chordata > Mammalia > Chiroptera > Miniopteridae > Miniopterus > Miniopterus schreibersii. The sequence goes on along the minus strand of NC_138102.1, from coordinate 48,512,399 downwards.
TGCCAATTATGAGACTCTTTGGTAATTAAGTAGTTTAAATGCCATGAAGTTTTAATTTTATAGTCTATGATTTAAGTCCAGTCTATGAAATTTATATAACCGTCTGTAATCATGGGATATTTTTAAAATATGCCATATAGTGCCATCTCAACTATAGCACAGCCAGGCCCCATGAAGTATTGGAACACTGTTTACCCTGCCCAGTATATAGCAGCTCTTTCAAGATCATTAGCATTACCTGCTTCTGCTACTTTTGTCTTATTGAAAACATGCAGAGATAATTGGATTATATATTACACATCCAATATAGAACAACTTTTTTACTTAATGCCTTCCAGACTGTAATTTGGGGAGAGAGCTTCCTTTATGTCTAATCTAGAGATGGCTTATCATTTGACCATTCAACTATGGTAGGGGTTTTACTGTCATATAACTCAAAGCATAGCAACTTCCATGCAAAAAGCTATCTAGAGCTATTTTTCCTGATACATTTTTTGTTATTTATCAACTTAGAGCTCATGAGTTTCTTAGGGCAAGTACCCACTGACCTTTAGGAACTCTTCAAAAATTGTATTATAAAACAAATAGGACAGAGGCTCTGTCCTAAAGGAGCTCAGTCCAATGTAGAAATGCAAAATGTTTTCTTTGCCAAAAATATGGTTATTTAGAGAGATATGTGGAGGTGCAATGAAGTGGTTAAATTTACTCAGAGAGTCCAAAAAGGCTTCACAGAAAAGTTGATTTTGAAAAAACCGTCTTAATTGTAGATGTTCCCAGTTGGGTGTGGAGATAGGGAAGGAAAGGGGCATGCAACTCCAGAATGATGATGCAATCTGAATGGCAGTACAAATGTGTAGTCCAGAAGCTGGAAGAAATGCATCAGTTGAAGTGTAGAATGCAACGGTGGTACTGCAAGAGATAAGTGGGTACGTAGATCATAGCCTGATCATGGAAGGCCATGTGCTAATGGGTTCGGACCTTATCCTACAGGTAATGAGGAGCTATTGAAAGCTTTCAAACCATTAAATAAAATGACACAAATTGTATTTTAGGTTAAGTAACCTCGAGAGCAGTACAGATGATTAATTCAAGATGCAAAAGACCTGAGGAATGAGACTGGGGGTGGGGGTATTACAACTGTCTGTGAGAGCGCTGGTGAGATAAGGCTTTGAAAAAGAAAGCTGCCGATGGAAAGAAGGTAGCAAAGAAGGAAAAGAAGGGTGAACAATATACAGGTGTAGGCGGTGACTGACGTGTGACTAAGGATGAAGAAGACTAGAACTGTTCCTAGGTTTGACCCTTGATTTCCATGTAAATCATGGTGATTTTGAAACATGATTCAAAGAGAGCCCAGAAGGACAAAGAGAATTTGTGTACAGTTCTTGAACCCAGAGGAATTCTGTGTACAATTCTTGTCATTTCAAGAGCTCCAATCAGGAGGTGTGGTAGATGTTTGGATACCCACTTTAACTAAAATTATGGAGGAGAATGCTGGAGAATGTCTATAAAGAGGAGGAGAAGACCAAAAGACAAAGTTGTAGGAATCTTCATACGGTCTCCTCCATCCTGTGGAATCTATAAAAACTCAAAACAAACAAATGAAACAAAATAGAAATAAATAATAGAAACAGAGACCAAAGAGATGGGTACCCAAAGGGAGGGGGTGGGGGGATGGGTGATAAAGGTGAAAAGGAAGAGCATCAGTAATAATGTGGTAAGTTTGCACAGTGACAGGTGAGTACCAGAATTAGTGGGGTGATCACATTTTAAAGTATAAAAATGTTGAATCACTGTATTGTACACCTGAAACCAATATAACCAATATAGTATTATATGCCAATATATTTTAAAAAGACCAAGTGGTAGGGACTTCAAGCTTTAAGAAGTGAACAAATACAAGGAATATTTGGAGAGGTAAATGGAGAACCAATAGACAGTAGCACACAGACAGTGGCAAGGGGTGAACATAGGTGATAGGAAATGAGGACTGAAAGAACCCATTGGAAAATAATGACATTTACTGGAACATTTATAGGACAATGGGAAGGACAGAAACTTGTTTTATGCCTTTCTGCTGAACTTCTTTAAGGTAGCAATTTCTGAGAACATCACATAAGATAAAATATGCAAAAGTGCTCAACGCATGATGTGATTAATGCAGATTTATCTATTTGCTCCAAACCTTATAATTTTCCCTTTCAATACTTGTAATATTTTCCCCCCAATTTTTCTTGGCATCAGAAAATTCCCTGAAAAAACTATTAGTATAGATTCTGGTTTCCATTACTACCATTGCCCATTACTTCATCAATTTCAACATTCAACAGTCACAAACCTGGTTAATTTTGAGTTGGAGCTTCTTTCTCTAAGCCCAAAGCTTGTTCCAAGCTTGTTCCAATATGGCCTGCCATTTCTTAAAAAAACACCCTCAGTATCTAAAGTCTAATAAAATTATTTCCTAAAATTACTTTAAAATAAATAAATATAGTAATAAGTAGGAAAGTCAAATAAATAAATATATATATATTTAATCCTTACCTGAGGATATTTTTCCCATTGCTTTTTCTCAGAGAGACTGGAAGGGAAAGAGAGAGAGAGAAAAACACCGATGTGAGAGAGACACATCGATTGGTTGCCTCCCACATACACCCTGACCAGGGCCAGAGATTGAGCCTGCAACCGAGGTATGTGCTCTTGGCTGGAATCAAACCTGGGACCCTTGAGTCTGTAGGGTGACACTTTAGCCACTGAGCCAAACCAGCTAAGACAAATATATAATTTTGATAAAAAATTATATTCCAATATTTCTACGAGGTTTTTTCTTTTCTTTTATAAAAACAATGTCTATCAGCCTTTCCTTTTTCCTACCTCTCCCAATCAATTTCAGATATTTTAGCTATTTCTTGGGTATTTACCCGCATATTCCTGAAAAATAATCTTATACTATTTTAATAATATAGCTATACTTTTCCAGTTTGAGACATTATGTATTCACTTATTACAGTGAAAAATGAACATTTAATTATTTTATATGCCCACTCTTTTTCATTTTTTCCTCCCATTTCTCAATATGTTTATTTTTGTTTGATCAATAATCAGTTTTTACATTATTGTATGTAAACATTTTTTACAGCAAACCCATATAAATTATTATGTTTATATTTACTTTCTTGGATACATTTTTTCTGGTTTTACCTTTGAGTTAAAAGTTTGTGAGTGAGTGTGTGTGTGTGTGTCTGATTCATTTCAAACTTTGTAAAGTGTAACTGTCTTCTCAATATTTTAAACATATAGGCATTTCTATGAATTATACCTTCTTGGAGATATACTTTTAGGATAGTTTATTTCCTTCTGATCTCCTCTGGAATTATTGCTTTATTGGTCATTTGTATAGCTATTGTTTTCTGGGATCTCCCTTCAGAATGATCCTAGAAATTCCCATTGTATTGCACCTGCATTGGATCTCCTCTGAGTAGATTCTTGTTTTTCTTCTTCTTGGTTTACACTCTCATTTTGGTGACATGTTTTCTATTAATCTCCTGAGAAAGAGCTCATGATAGATCAAGTTTGTAGTATTTTGTAAATATGAAATGTCTTTATCCCACTATTACACTTTATTCCATTTGACTGCTATAAAAATATAGGATAGCAATAACATTCATTCATAATTTTGGAGTCATTGTTTTACTTATTGGTTTGTGTAGTGTTGCTGCTTACAACTTGAATGCCATTCTGACTTTTTCTCTCTGGAAGTTTTGCCCCTGATCAATGAACATTTAAAATGTATACACACAATAATGTAAAACCTGATTATTGATTAACATTTTAAAGTAGTATGCATTGGTACAGGTCTTCCCCCCCCCCCCACTGTGTTAGACATTCCATACACTTTTCACTCTGAACTTCAGTTTTGGAACATTTTGTTAAATTATTTCCTTGATAATCTTCTTACCATAATTTCTTTTGTTCTCTTTTTTTACTATTCAGATAAAGAACCTCTAAGATGAGTACTCTACTTATTTCTTCCTACTTAATTTGTTACATGTAGACTTTTTATTCTAATTTCTTAAACATTTTCTGAAGCTAAAATTTAATATTTTCTAGTTGATTTTTTCCTTCATTTCTGCTGTAATATTTCTAATTTCCACAAATTTTCTTTACTTGTCTTATTTATTTGTTTATTTATTATTACTTTTCCTTTGTGTTCACAACTTCACATAGGGACCTAGTTTTTGAAGTATCTTGGCTTTTGACTTACCTTTCTTTCTGAGTTTAATGATTTCTAGCTTTAAAAAAAATATTAAAAAATTAAAAAAATATATCTTTATTGATTTCAGAGAGAGGAAAGGAAGGGGGAGAGAGAGATAGAAACATCAATGATGAGAGAGTCATTGATCGGCTGCCTAACCTGCAACCCGGGCATGTGCCCTGACCGGGAATCGAACCCCAATCTCCTGGATCCTAGGTCGATGCTCAACCGCTGAGCCACGCCCGGCCGGGCCAAAAATTATTAAAAATTTTAAAATATTATTTATTTTTAATATGGTGTTATTTTCATGAAAGCACAATTTCCTATCTCTGGGAGGCAATATTAAACACAGACACATGCACAGAGTTTACTTCTACTCCTATCACTCCGTTTTCTTTAAATTTGTTATTTCTGCTTGTTTGGTCTCTGTCTTTTATGTTAGAGGCTTTCTTCAAATATCTGGGGATCTTTGGCTGCCCAGAAATATTTAAGAATGAGTCATTAAACATCTGATTAGAAACTTATGGGCTTGTCAACTAGTGTGTCTCCACCAGTTGACAGCTAAATCCACTTCATTATTTTAGTCGGGTGTCATGAGGAAATGGACGTAAGCATGTGTTGGCTTCGCTGTGCAATTTAGGCAACTTGGAATATATACTTTTTTGATACAACCTGTTAAGATATAGCATTATTTAAAAACACTGATCTAAGCATGGACGTCTCAACTTCTAATGACTTGTAAAATTTAAAAAAGCACAACAAAAAACAACCCAACATAAGTTTCTAAAGGTGATAAAATTGAATCATGAATCCCTTAGTAACAAATAACCTATGTCTATTTTAATGTGCTTCACACATCTCCTAATAACTATGAAGGGAATACAGTATTCTCAATAGCTCAATTCCGTACTTCATCTTATTAATCACTCTAACTTTTATAATGCTGGAAGTGCCAAAATATCTGCTCATTGCAGCTGCATACATATTCACGGTCCAAAACATTCTTTCCAGTATGACTTGTTATCCTCATCAGCTTTGTAATAACCTTCATATGTGAGGTGAGAGAGTGAAAAAAGCAAGCTTGCCACCAGGAAGAGCGGGCTTGGATTTCTAATGTGAATTCAGATGAGCAACAGTGCGCTAGCTGTGAGGAGAATTAGCTGTAGTGGGTTGCTGTAGAAGAAACACTAACAAAAATGAAAAATAAAAATAAACAGAGTAAAAATCTTTTGAAACCTGACCGCTCCTCATTTTCCAAGCACTTGATTAAACATTTAATAATTTCAAAGAATAAATGAATGTTTTGTTAAAGAAGTAGACATAATAGTAAATGTTAAAACCAAGACAAAATAGATTAAAAAATATTTGTGTATAGTGATGTCAGTAAGGCTTCAGACCTATATGCTAGCAGAAAAGAATAAACACTATGTAAATTCGGATGAAGAGTCACTTCCATTCCTCTATGGTGCCATTCTGAGGTCTGAGTAATTTCTGTACAGTCCATGTCAGCGAGTGGTTTTTCTAGGAGACCTCCACATGGCAAAAGAAATTGAAGAAGGTAGCAGAGTTCCCCTGAGGGCTAACCACCCCTATTCCCATTAACGAGATATGTGCCTGAACAAAGCCTCAGTCAATGTTAAGATTTTTTTTTCCTTTTAAATACAAGGTTAGAAAAAAAAAGTACAATTTTTCCAAATAGCCTTTCTCTTAATGAGCACTTCGGATTTCATTAATTTTTTCAAAATAATTTACATGAATTCTTTTTTCCTAAAGCAGTTTATATACATATATGCCACTTGTCCCTCTGTAAAAAACCTTATTCTTACTTTTGCGTAGAACAAAAGCTAAAGCACAGCAAAAAATTGGTAGCAGGATAGGAAGGGTGGTGAGATGTTCTGAAATTAAGGAAGTCAAAATAAAAGTGGAGAATATTCATGTTTATTTTCCCTTTGTTCTATTTCCAAAAATGTACTCTTCAATTAGCATAAAAAGATACTTGTTTAGTGCTTAGTGGCATGTAATTCCATTAGACAAATTATAAAAAATGAAAGTTATATTTACAGCTACATCTAACTTTGAATTTTAAAGCCAGCAGAAAAAACAAAGTAAACAAGTTAAAACAGAAAATAAAAGCATTACACAAAAATCTATGGAAACAGTGAAATGCAAAACCAATTCTAAGGTAAAAAATCATGCCAATTAAAAAATCAGTGTGGACTGATGAACTCAGCTTCAAAAAATATGTAATACACTTTAATAATTTGTCAACATTGGTCCAATTCTTTAATTTCATTTAACCTAAGAAAATAAAAGTTCATAATGTTAACCAAAGTTGAAACACATTCTATGATACATATTACATCATGTGCCCACCACCCAAAGTCAAATCTTCCGTCACCATATATCTGACCCCCTTTACCTTTTACTACCCCAGTTCCTCTGGTAACCATCCTACTCTTTTCTGTGTCTATGAGTTTTTGTTTGTTTAATTTTCTTGTTTATTGGTTGCTTTCAGTTTTATATCCCACATATGAGTGAAATCATGATTCTTAACTTTTTCTGTCTGACTTATTTCACTTAGCATGACGTTCTCGAAGCCCATCCGTGTTGTCCCAAATGGCAGCATTTCACCTTTCCTTACGGCTGAGTAGTAGTCCACTGTATATATGTACCACAGCTTCTTCATCCCATCATCTGTCGAAGGACACTTTGGTTGTTTCCACCATGAATAATGCTGAAATGAACATAGGGATGCATATATCATATAGAGATGGGATGTTAAATGTTGTGGTGGGGAGAGTAGAGAAAGGTTTCAGAAGTCATACTGGATTTCAATCTAAGTATGACTAAATTCTCAAAAAACCAGTGGAGGATTACTTTTGGTGGAAGGAAATGTGCATGGACATGGATAGTTTTGGAAACTGCAGCATAAGCTTTGCAGAATTTTAGAAAGTGGTCTGAGATGAGATAAAAAAGTGTTTAAAGGGTCTTATGTATGCTACAAAAAGGAATTTGGACTTTAGTGTTTAGGTCCTGGGGAGTCAAAGATTTTAAGAGGGAGCCAGACATGCTTGGATTTGCCTTTGGAAAGATCTCTGATAGCACCTTAGAGGGTGAACTGGAAAAGACTGAACATTTAGGCAGAGAGAAAAGTGAGTAGCAATTGTAATAAAAAAGAAAAGAATAGCTTTGAGAAATATTTAACAGTTACAGCTATCAGGTCTTCATCACTAATTAGAAGGGAAGGGAGAAAAAACCCAAGAGTGATTATCTGTTTTCTAGTTTGGACAAATAGAGAATGATGTTTTTATTACTCAGATAAGGAAAGGACAAGCAGAGCGAAGACAATGAATTTGTTTTGAGTAAATTGGACATTTTAATAATGGAGAGTAAAATAATTTACTTGAATACAAATACCAGCAGAGATTTTGGGGGAAAAAATAGTTTATTCCTCTAAAATAAATATGCCTTTTTTTGTTTTCATCCTGGAAATGTATTACTATTACCAATTGATCTCCACATATCCATACATCTACCTTTCCTATTCCTGGAATCAGGTATTATTTAAACTTAATTTCTCTGGAACGTTGCCTTGGCAAGTAGTCTGAAGAAATATGTAGACTTAGGAAAGTCTTTGCAGATGGAAATTCTGCTCTCCTCGTTGTATTACCATTAATGTCCTTCTCTTTTCTTGACTATGAAGGGGAAGAATTCAATTAGAGGACACCTTTAGGTTTGAGCTTTGGCTTATAATAACTGGATTTATTTAGTTATCACAGGACTAACAGATGTGCCTAAAAACCACTTTATATTTCCTTTATATTGTTCCAGGGACAAGACGAATGGTGACCAGATGGTCCAGTCCAGAAAAGCATAATTGCCAACTCTGATTTAAGCTGGAAAAACTCTTCCAAGGAAAATGGGAATTTAGCTTCAAGATAGTAGTTTCCATGTGTGAGTGAGTTTTAAATTCTCTGAAAGGGGGTGGGGGTGGGGAGAGGTAGGGGCTCGGCGCAGGGGGAGAATATCAGAAAAAATCATTTGCAGGATTAAGATGATAAGTTTATTTTTAGGGAATCTATTTAAAACATATTTTTCTTACTTGTGTATATTTGTACAAGTAGAAATAATTAACCTCTTTTTTTTTTCAGACCTTAGTGTTTCTCATCAATATTCTAGAAGGAGTTAACTGAACTGACAGACTTGATTACTCAAAGTGGTTGGTCTCGTTTTTTATTTCACTTTGACATAAGACTTGGCACAGGTGTATTACAAGCTAGGCTCATTTATTGCTGCACTTCTAAGTTATAAATCTGGTTTACATCTATGGAAAATGTAGTGTAGAATTGAAGACATGTCCAATTATCTGGGCAATTTGTTTTATAAACTTATACCAAATTAAATAGAAAGCATCGCCAGTATTTGTTCTTCGTCTGTGGGCTGCAAATCAGTTAGGAAAAAAAAAAACCAAAACAAACTTCTTGAACAGGGGCATTGAAAGTTCTGGCTTTTCAGGCTGTTTCCTGAACGTCTTCTGATTAAAACAGGATCTGAAAGTCTGATTGATAGTTTCTATTTCCTTTCTTAATGTCACAAATATATTCAGAATGTTGACTCCTCTGAAAGGTAGAATTGCTGAGCTGGATTGCATTGCCTTCAGCAGTTCTTCATAGCAGAGGAAATGATTTGACTAAGCACTTAAATCATGGATATGCAAGGCTGGGTTTCTCAGGAAGTAGTTATTGAAAGGAATTTTGTGTCTCTCATCTATAAAAATGAAATAAAATTCAGCCTAGGATGGGCAATCAAGACACAAATAGAGTGGCTTACCTAACCAGCATAATATGTAGCAGTGAATTGTTAAGCATTTATACATAACCACCTTTTCTATCAAACAAGGCAGAAAAAATATCGATAGGGAGGGATATTTTAAAGTTGAAAACTAATGAATACTTTACCTCACCCTTAAGAAAATTTGCCAATAGAAAATACTCGCTTAGAAATATCAAAAACTGTGCTTAACAATGCTAAGTTCCACTCCTGAATGCTAAGGAAATAAATGGTACTAGAAGATGAAAAAAAGAAAAGAAAAGAAAGAAGAGAAGAGAAGAGGAGAGGAGAGGAGAGGAGAGGAGAGGAGAGGAGAGGAGAGGAGAGGAGAGGAGAGGAGAGGAGAGGAGAGGAGAGGAGAGGAGAGGAGAGGAGAGGAGAGGAGAGGAGAGGAGAGGAGAGGAGAGGAGAGGAGAGGAGAGGAGAGGAGAGGAGAGGAGAGGAGAGGAGAGGAGAGGAGAGAAGAGAAGAGAAAAGAAAAGAAAAGAAAAGAAAAGAAAAGAAAAGAAAAGAGAAAAGAAAAGAACTGTTAGGTTCAAATCTGCAATCCTATGTGGCAAATAAATTAGCACAAATAGAGGGATTTAGAAAATAATCTTTTGTGATAAAGGCAAGATTTAATTGCCTGGTAAAAATAATCTATCTTTGTGGGTGAGGATTTGTTCCCTACAGGATGATCAACACCCATTTAATTAAACAACAATGATATATACAAATTTAAAACTATTTCTCAAGAGAGCTGTTAGCTATTAGAGAGGCCTTAAAAGAAATCTCCTTATTTCCATATACATTTCTGATCAGTTTTTCTTTCTGTTGTTAAAATTAGGTGGATGATGTACTGAAACTTATGCCCATTGCTTTTCATTTTCCCCAGAATTATTCATGTCATAGTCTATTTTCTCTATTTACTCTATCAATTTGCTTTTAATTTGACAGTTTTCCTTGTATTTCAATGTATTGTTTTGACAGGGAGTTACTCATCAAGATTTTGCTTGAAAAAAGAAAATTATAATTCATGCTCACATTTTAAAACTTAACTCATTTTAGTCTTTCTTCTTATTTCATAGTGCACTACAGTGACACAGACTATAACTGACAAGATAATGGATTAAACTTTATAAATTGATCTATTTAAAGAGATTTCATTGGATACTAAAAACTAAACTGAAATCAAATTTTTAAAAAATAGAAGACTGTCAAAACCTCCCCACAAGAGATGGACAATATAATTATGTTAAAAAGCCAATACGTTTTATGCTTAACCAGTAACAAACTAAATTATATATCATTTACTCTTGTTCTTTCCTCGTGGCATTTATAACTGGGTCAGTATGTCACGCACTGGCTTGCTAGTAATATCAGTTTGCCTTAATCTGCGCACTGCTTCTTCCTTATTTTCATGTTCTCCCTGATGAATGAGCTTTGTTTTCACCTTTCTTCCCTACCTTTTGTCTGCCCTTCTTATTTTTGTTTTAATTATATATTATCTATCTACCTATCATCTATCTATCTATCTATCTATCTATCTATCTATCTATCTATCTATCTATCTATCTATCTATCTATCTATCATCTATCTATCTATCTATCTATCTATCATCTATCTATCTATCATCTATCTATCTATCTATCTATCTATCATCTATCTATCTATCTATCTATCTATCTATCTATCTATCTATCTATCTATCATCTATCATCTATCATCTATCATCTATATCTATCATCTATCTATCATCATCATCTATCTAATCTATCATCTATCATCATATATCTATCTATTTATTATCTATCTACCATCTATCATCTATCTATTTATCAATCATCTATCTATCTATCTATCTATCTATCTATCTATCTATCTATCTATCATCTATCTATCTATCTATCTATCTATCTATCTATCTATCTATCTATCATCTATCTATATCTATATCATCTATCTAATCTATCTATCAATATCTATCTGTCTATCTATCATCTATCTATCTATCTATCATCTATCTATCTATCTATCATCTATCATCTATCTATCATCTATCTATCTATCTATCTATCTATCTATCTATCTATCTATCTATCTATCTATCATCATCTATCATCATCTATCTATCATCATCTATCATCTATCTATCTATCTATCTATCTATCTATCTATCTATCTATCTATCTATCTATCTATCTATCATCTATCTATCTATCTATCATCTATCATCATCTATCATCTATCTATCATCTATCTATCTATCATCTATCTATCTATATCTATCTATCTATCTATCTATCTATCTATCTATCTATCTATCTATCTATCTATATCTATCTATCTATCTATCTATCTATCTATCTATCTATCTATCTATCTATCATCTATCTATCATCTATCTATCTATCATCTATCATCTATCTATCTATCTATCTATCTATCTATCTATCTATCTATCTATCTATCTATCTATCATCTATCTATCTATCTATCATCTATCTATCATCTATCTATCTATCTATCTATCTATCTATCTATCTATCTATCATCTATCATCTATCTATCTATCTATCTATCATCTATCTATCTATCATCTATCATCTATCTATCTATCTATCTATCTATCTATCTATCTATCTATCTATCTATCTATCTATCTATCATCTATCATCTATCTATCTATCTATCTATCTATCATCTATCTATCTATCTATCATCTATCTATCTATCTATCTATCTATCTATCATCTATCTATCTATCTATCATCTATCTATCTATCTATCTATCTATCTATCTATCTATCTATCATCTATCTATCTATCTATCTATCTATCTATCTATCTATCTATCTATCATCTATCTATCATCTATCTATCATCATCTATCATCTATCTATCATCTATCATCATCTATCATCTATCTATCATCTATCATCATCTATCATCTATCTATCATCTATCATCATCTATCATCTATCTATCATCTATCATCTATCTATCATCTATCATCTATCATCTATCATCTATCATCTATCTATCATCTATCATCTATCTATCATCTATCATCTATCTATCTATCATCTATCATCTATCATCTGTCATCTATCTATCATCTATCATCTATCTATCATCTATCATCTATCTATCATCTATCTATCTGTATCATCATCTATTTATCATCACCTATCTATTATCTATCTCTCCATTCATCATCTCTCTATCTATGATCTATCATTTACCTATATCTATTATCTTCATCATTATTATCATCGTCTTTCCTGCCCCTATCTCAGTATTTCAAAAATACACTCTGACATGGTTTTGATAATGGCAGTGAGGTTTTCTTTTGCACGTTCTTTCCCATTTCCTCCTACCTCCTATTCCCTATAAAGTTTGATAAAGAAGATTGAGAGGTTAAAATTCTTTAACCCTGTAGTTTAGTTTCTGGAAAGATCCTTTTGATTGCCAATGTTTGCAAGTCTATTAGGCAAAGGTATCTAACAACCTGCAGAGTGTGTAGTGGGTAGTTTGCATGGAGATCTTTAATCAGTGTACTATGTTGGGAATCATCAACCAACAGTCTTTGAATAGGACTCTGTCTAAAAGATCATGAAAGAAAGACCTAGACAGAAAATTCCTGCCTTATTATGAACTCCCTTTTTTTTTCTTCTTAGCTAGACCAGCTTGGGATGGAGTCTGGGGTAGAAAAGGGTTTTCTTTGCTATAGAATCAAAGGATTTAATGACTTTTTTTTTTTTTTAAGTCCACTTAGGAGCCAAAGTGGCTTTCTCTTCATTCTCAATAATTAAGGAAAGCAGTATAATTTTTGAGTGTGAGCTTTATGAACATAATAGGAAATATTACTTTTAACTCAATATTTAATTTGTTTATAACCCTTGTTTTTATGATGATGCTTCATTTAATTTTTGAATATTTAGGGGTTATAATGATTAAGCTAAAATCCATGTTAATATGATAGAGAAAAATAATATTCCTTGTATGAACTTTAAAAAAATCTTACTCCTGTATATATTATTTTATTTACAATTCTAATGAAATAATTAGTACAAATTCTACAGAATTTAAATGGAATTTTAACATTACTGTACATTAAAAATTATTCTTAAATGAGGCCATTATCATATTAAGTACATAGCTGCAATATTACCACTCCTTTGAAGCATTGCTCTAAACAATAAATGGAGAAAATCATTCTCATTCATAAGGGTCAATTTAAACAAAAAAATAAATAAATTCAATGGTGTGAACATCCCATTTACTTTAAAGAAAACCACTACTTATTAAAAACATTTTGACAAAAAATTACTTTACACAAAGAAGTTAAATAACAGTTTATTATTTTAGTACAATGCTGGGAACATTAAATAAATAACAATGGAAATAAAACAGGACAGAAGGGCTGTTAAGCAGTCTGGACTTGATTCACAAGAGAGACTGTTGAAATTTATGCCCAAGTTGCTGACTACTAAGGTATATAACATCTGAACATGTGGGTGCCACATTTAATTCTTTTAAAAAATCTGCGTTTTAAAAAACATTAATTGAACAAATATCTGATAAATACTTTCTGAAACACAGAACTTTTGTCTACCCAGTAGCCCTGCTTTTTCAGCTGGAAACAGTATGTTATCCCACTTCATTGTCCTAGAGATGTCATTTACTACATAACGGTTTATTAATTTCACTCTGGAAAAGTTATACTCATTCTCTTGGCCTCTGGTTGGTCTAGTTATGGGTACATGGTTAGAGTTGGCCAGTGAATTCTTTATGTAGTATTTTCTTGTTACCATGTACATTTATTGTGGCTACAGTTTTAATCTATAAAGAGATCAACAGGTATAAATAGACACTTTCCATGCTTCATTGGCTAGAAGAGCAAGGCGCGTTGTCCGGGGAGTGGGTCAGGAGAGGGAAAGTAGAAAAAAAAGAGGAAAAATGAGAGAAGAATGAAATGGAGGGAAAAAGGGGAGAGAGGGAGAGCTATTAAGCTGACCCATAGGGTCAACTTAGAAGAGAAATGGATAATCCTGATGGCATTTAAATTATTTGAATTCTTGGTTCTCTCCTTTACTTGTAGCTTGGTTGCTCTGCAAGATATTGCAATACCTTCCCAATAAAAAAGCTCCTTTAAAATTTGTTCTTATCAAATATCCTTCACTACTACCAAAATATTTCTAATAAATGTAATTTTTGACTTATTTTACAGGTCTCATTTGGAGAGATATCCACTTGAATAAAGGTAAACTTGCAATGTTCTATTTCCAAAACCAGAGATCTTCATAAAACTATTTATTATCAATAATGGTTAACTTTTTTTTTTTTTTTTTAAAGAGTCTTTATTGATTTCAGAGAGAGGAAGGGAGAGAAAGGGAGAGGGAGAGAGAAAGAGACAGAAACATCAATGATGAGAGTCATTAATTGTCTGCCCCCTGCTTGCTTCCTGCTGGGGATACGACCCTCAGCCCTGGGCACATGCCGTGACCAGGAATCAAACCGCGATCTCCTGGATCCTGGGTCAATGCCCAGCTGCTGAGCCACACTGGGCCTGGCCAATTACGATTAACTTTTAAAGAAAACAAATAACCAAAGTAAAACTGTTGAATCTGTTGAGATACATAGAAGTCTTTAGGCTTTGAAACTTAGCCTTTCTGTATGAGTTAGAAAGGCAGTTGATGAAATAAGTTTACATATGAGGCTTGATTACTTAGTTTCTCTCATGTAGACCTAAATAATCCTAGTGATTTTGAATGTCTTCATAGAATTACCAAGTTGTCAAATGAATTTTGCCTATTTCTCTATTCAAATCCATTTTATTATTGTCTGTAAAATAAGCTCTTATAATCCAACTTCAAATTTCCTGTCATTTTAACACCTTTTCTAAGGGCCTTCACTGTAAAAAGAAGTGTTCTCAGCTCTATGTTTATATGAATACAAAGACTCTAATGTAGTAAAACTTATATTTAATGGAGAGGGTAAATAAAATATGTTAGTATAATACTGAATAACATAGAAATTACAGATACTATAAGGGTTTAAGGATACTTAGAGCTCCAAGGACCCGTGTTTGCCTTCTGGAGATCTTCACTAATCTCTTGGCTTTAGCCAGCACCCAGAAAACTGGGAAATACAACCTATTGGGTAGTCCAGTAACCTGTTTATAATTTTACGGTCAAGACTTTTTTTTTTTAAGTATAATGCCTGTGCAGAATATTTTGTGAGGAGTACGAATCAGGGCAGAAATCTGTCTCTTGCAGATAGGCTGAGGAAGATGTATACTGGCCAGATTACCAGTCTTCAAAAAGAAGACTAGCAGCTGCTGAACACTGATGATATCACCTTGGCTCCTCATAATAATTTTCCTTTTTTCTGGACTTATTTCTCTATCAAACACAATAGTTATAAGTCTCTGATTTCCCCTAGAGTTCTGTTTTCTGCTTTCCTGCTTTGTTTGCTAACTTTTACTCTGACTCAGCTTTCCTTCTTTTGACACACTCCAATCTCCCTATTTTCTGACATTGGTTCACAAACAGCTTTGACATCCCTGCTCTTCTGTTTTCAAAGCTTAAGTCTCAAAGGAACACTTGAACTTTAGTTTTCTTAGATAAAATTTAAATTAATTGTTGGGAATTTAAATTCCTTCAAATTCTTTTCTGAACTCTATTGCTAATTTATAGATTATAAGGGATGAATGGAAGTTTTTCACTAGATTGGAGGTCATGATTAGAAGACTGTGACAATGTCAAAGATAAAATAGAAGGCTAGGAGAGTTTAAGAAAGAAAAGACAATTAAAGTCATTATATGATTCCACATTTGCTTGTCTGTTTCTCCCAGTATAAACGCTTTTGAAAATTTATTCAGTAAGCACAATGCCTGACAAAGTAACTGGTAGCAAACAAATATTGTTTCAAAAAATAAATAAAAAATAACAGTGAGAGTTCAAACCAAGGCCTCTAGGGGATGAAGAAGAAGTTATAATCCATAGTAACTGACCTCTCTTCGGAAAATGAGGGAAAGAAGTCCAGGCTCTTGGATTCCGAGTTAGTGTTTTTCTGTGTTTGACAGTGTTATTGATAGAGCAGGGGAAATAGAGCAGTTAGCAGGTTCTGAAGGTACAGACCATGACTTTGGCTTTTGTTACACTTTTGGTACCCATGGGACATGCCAAAGGCGCTCTCCTGTAAGGAGTTAGATATTTGGACCTGGAACTCACAGGAGATATAGAGCCTGGAGATCTGTGCTACATGATGGTATTCTTAGATTGCAGAACCTCAGTATTTAAAAAGTGAACTTCAAGAATATGCTGTAGAGGAGGCCGAATAAATTGACCTAAGAACTAGAAAGGTAAACAAAAGAATATTGCTATGGAAATGTAGAGGAGAGAAAATACTGAATGTTATGATATGGAATAGGTATACCTTCTGTGGTAGTCCTATGGTTTGACCTAGCCAAATGGGAGATGCAGAACAAGATGATCTATATAGGCCTTGGTGAGAATCCTATCTCCATGGCATGGCCCTCTCATCCAAATCTACCTCTGTAAGACTGGCCACAGAGCCTACCAAAGGCTGCACATTTCTCTTTCTCTAACTGGAGAGCATTTGCTGGTATACTTGAGAGGACTGTCTTTGCTTTTAAGGTGAAGAACTTAACTTCTCAGTCCTTAAAATAATCTCTGGGCAAACATCCCCCCTTTAACCTGTAGTTGTTTCCTAACTAGTATTTGAACATAGTTGGTAGTACTGTGTTTTGTACATAGCTTGTTTTCACCCAGAAAATGTCAAGTGAATGAATGATGTCTCTACGGACTCCTATATTTATTAATCTGTTCACATGGCACACATGAGGCCGATACAATGAATCTTTTTACAGTATGCATGGGGGCACAATCCTTAGTCAATCTAACGCAATTTCAAAAAAATAATTTTTGATAATTTTAAAGTGGATTCAATCTGTGAGGTAAGACTGGTAATTAAAGAAAGTGAAAAATGATGAGTTAGGTGAATAAAATGATCAGTTCAAAAATCCCTTACTCTTGGTAATTTTTATGAAGTTTTCTTACCATTTCTATGCTTTAGTTTTTGATTCTGGAAAATTGAGTCTACTGGGACTTGGGCCATTGACTTATTTTGTGTTTCCAATTCTTGCGAATTGGAACAGATCTGAAATTTAATAATTTCAGAGTACTTAAGCCAAAAGTGTATTTAAAATCCCTATTTGCTCTTTTCTAATGGAAAATTGAAGTGATCTCCAATGGAGAGGGACTCCCTCTCCTGTAGGCTTGCCTGAAGAATACGAGACTATTTATAGGTGAGCTTGGAATCATTGTGCCAAAGAAGTGGTGTGTTTTGATGCATCCTATCAATCATTCTATTCTTTTGTTAATAATTTTGTGTTTCACGGGATAGAAATCTGGCTTATTGCCTTTAAATATTCATACAAAGTCGTATATTATCTTTAAATTTTTATGTTTTTCTTGGCATAATTCTTAGATTAAAATTAAGAGCTTCTATAATTTATGAGTCAATCAATTGAGTATATGAATATAAAATGAAACCAATCAAGCCACCAGAATTAAGATGCATAAAAGTCAAGTTGCTCTGAAAATGGATATTAGTTACTAGTAGTTGAGAACTGCATGCTGCTGCTACAAGAAAAGAGATTACCTCTATGAGGGCTATAGAGTAACTGAGTCAAATAATCAAGCAACTTGTTTTTGTTGTTTCTACTCTGTTGAGGGGACCCAAACTGGAAATACTATTGCTATGGACTGAATGATTGTGTCCCACCAAAATCCATGTGTTGAAGCCCCAAACCTCCAATGTGATGATATTCGGAGATGGGCCTTTGGAAGGTGATTAGGATAGGGTTATCATAATAGAATTAGTGGCCTTATAAGAAAAGGAAGTGAAGATACAGCCAGAGAGCAGCAAGTCAGGTAGAATATCGTCACACAAAGATGAAATTTACCTGCATCTTGATTTCTCACTCCTCAGACTCATGAATTATGAGAAAAGAATTTTCATTGTTTTAGTCACCAGTTTATGGTATTTTTGTTATAAAAGCCCAGACAAATTAATAAACAAAATGTTCAGACATTGCAAGGTATTATATAGGATAGAAACAGGGTGATGTGATAGAGAAGCAGAAGAGTGACCAGAGAAGACTTCTTACTGGAGATGTTATTGTTACCAAGAATACAATTATTTAGTGCTGTAAAGGGTAAGGCTCAGTGTTGCTCAGTGGTTAGAACATCAGTCTGAGAAATGAAGTGTCCTGGGTTCGATTTCCCATCAAGGACACATACCTCGGTTGCAGGTTCTATACCCAGCCTTGGTCTGGGTTTGTGCGGGAGGCAACCAATTGATGTGTCTCTCTCACACTGATGTTTCTCTCTCTCCCTCCCTTCCATTGACTCTAAAAAGTCAATGTAAAAAATATCCTCAGGTGAGGATTAAAAAAAAAGAGTAAGGGGAGAGAGTATTTCAGGAAGAAGGATCAGCCTTCTCATTTGTCCTATGTGTACCCTGGAACCACTCTTTGTGTAATCTAAATATTAAATAGAAACAGAGAAGTAGACAAAGATGAAATTTGTTTTTGGATTTGGTTAGAGATGAAGAGAGACTTTAAAAATATAGGTTTTTTTCTGGGCATGTATGAGAATCATTTAAAAGAAAATAATGAAAAGTTATTTAAAATAGCAACAATTGTTGAAAAGGGAGCTTCTTGGTAAAATCAGTGCTGTTAGTTTACATTCTCACTCTCCCTCTTCCTTTTACTTTTGTGTTACAAAACAATTTTTGTGCATCTCTGATTTCTGTAGGATCTACATTCACAATTGTGAATACCCCTCTACAAATGGGCATTAGAAACTCTGAATGGTTTGGGAAGTCAGTATAGATTTGCTGGAGTACAGTGTTTTATTTCTGCTGTGTAAGTTAAGGTCTAACCTCTGGAGCCAGATTTCTGCACCGATTTCCTGTCTGAGGCTCTGCAAATGTGGTTGGCACCATATTAGGGTGGCTCAGGTAGCCAGGAACTGAGATTATGTTTACCATTTTCATAAACCCTCATGGAATAAATATAGGCTCCAGTCACTCTCTATTCTACCCCCCACTATAGCCGTGAGCAGGAAGGAAGTATCATTTTCATCTGCTGGTACAATGAAAGCTCTGAGAATCTAGTTACAATTTCTCTTAGCAAATGGAATCCCAGTAGTGTCTGCACATAGCTAAAATGCACATGTATTCTCCTCTTAGAGGTCTTTTTTCAGACCATGGTTGAAAAAATATCTGCTCTTTAAATTATTCCATTGCTTTACAGAGGAAGTATTAATTACATGACTGCAAGCATAGATCAGGCTGGGATGTAATTACAGGGCTTGCTTTGTCTCTGTTGTCCAACAGAATTAGGCAGGAAGTGTTCATGATGCCAGCAGTTTAAGGTGTGTTGGAGCCCATTATGTTTCTGGTTCTCTCAAGAACTTAAGCATGGATCAAATGACATTTCTGTTGCCCAATTGTCTGGAAAAAATGACAAAGCAAGTATTAACAGAGATACAGTTTTACAAATTTTCTGTGTGTACGTGGGTAAGAAATGCTGTAGGAAGCCTTAAGAAGGTAGTCTTCGAGAGCATCGCTCCCATCCGGTCGCTCTCCCTTTTGTCTCAGTGTGAGTCCATTACTGCCTCTGCATTTGGTTTTACATTAAACAATGTAGCTGAGAAGATAAAAATGTGCTTACATTATGCAGTGTATTTCTTTCTAACAGTACTTCTATATGAAATTGTTTTTCCTAAATGTCTAATTTCAAATTAGAATGCCAGAATAAAAGTAAAATTTGTAAAACTGCCCTTCTATCTCATTCACTTTCTGAGTTATTCCTTTCTACATTTTGATTTTTTTCATCATTTTCATAAAAATTAAGTCTATTTAGGCTTTTATTTGTTAAAGTGGACAGACAGGATACGGACTCATAGGCGCAGAGAGCAGACATGGTTGCCAGAGGGGAGGGGGTCTGGGTGACTGGGTGGAAAGGGTAAAGGGCTTGGGAAGTACAAGTTGGTAGTTGCAAAATAGTCACAGGGATGTAAAGAACAACACAGAGAGTACAGTCAATATATTGCAATACCTATGTATGGTGCCAGGTATGTCCTAGACTTATCAGGAGGAACACTTTACAAAATATATGGTTGCCTAACCAGTATGTTGTACACCCAAAACTAATACAGAATAGTATTGAATGTTAACTCTAATTGAAAAATAAAATTAAGCAAGTTTTTAGTTGTCCGTTCTATTGCAAGTTTCCTTGCAATGATCATCTTTACACCCAGCTTTTAAGCTCTCCCTCAAGCAGTTAAAGAAGCTTTATTTTGCTGCTGTTTTCTGTCATTTGAGATTCCACATCTGAAACTTCTTTGCATAATTGCAGATTCTCCTCCATCTCTTCTTCCATACCAAATATTATACTTCTTGATATTTTTCTTGTCACCATTGGGCAATCCATATTACATCTCTAGTCGTTCCTCAAGACTTTCACATTATTAGAATGTTGGGTTTCCTCAAAGTCCACCCCAAATTACGCGTCGAGTGCATGCGTGCGTATAACCTCTCTTAGCCCCAGTTACATAACCTGACATTGTTACTGTTTTTGTAATCATCACATTTATTTCCTGTTCAAAGTTTCATTTTTCATATTTGTATTCTCTTCCTCTTAAGATAGGATGACAATTTCTATACTATATAGCAGAGTGGGAGAAATGAACCTACAGGGTCATACATGCCTCCTTTTGTTTTGGATCATGTTAAGAAAAGCCATCACTCGAAAGACAAAGACTTGAATTTTTACTAGCATCTTCATTGTTTGCTAGGAAAGGAACACTAAATTAGATTGGTTGATTATTTCAGATAGAATTATAAAATAATATTTAATGTATTGCAAGAGTTGAACTCTCGGTAAACTTAGGTACTATGAAACAAAACAAAAATATTCAATGTGAATTCTGTGTTCTAAAATGCCTGCCTAGTACAGCAGAAAAAGTAATGGTATAAAGTCAAAACCCTGGGCCTATGTCTTGGCTCTGCCTCCTACTTGCTGTGTGATTTTGCTGGATGCATCTCTCAACTTTGTTAAATCTCGATGGTCTCCTTAAAAGGGAAAATGTTTATCCATCTCCAAGAGTTGTCATGTTAAAATTCAAATAGGATTGTAATGTGAAAGTGCCTAATAATCTTTTATTATTTTCTGTACTATAGCTTTATGCTAGTCTGTGTTCATTTTCATTAAAGTAGAGCTTTGTTTATAAATCTGGACTTATCTTGGAGTAGGAAGAGTGATGGACCTTTGGTGAAGATCACACAGCGTGGTTAAGAGCACAGAATCTAGTTAAGCAGATCTGCGCTTATACCTCAGCGCTTGTGCTTCCTATTGGTTGTTCTGGGACAAGATGCCTGACTTCTCACATTGAAGTTACTTCTGTAAATTCGGAATAATGATAATGTGAGACAATAGCATTTAAAACATTTAGCATGCAGCTGGCACACAGCTCATCAATATTCAATCAATGTTAGTAATCATGAAAACCACCACCACCCCAACTGCTACAAGTCAACAGTTCCATTACTAAGTATTCTAATCTCAGCCAGGGATATAGTGTTGCAGATGTTTTCTTTCCTTAAAATGTTGACAACATAATATCCTAGCATCATTTATGTATGCAGCATAACTCCATTTTATAAAATAAAGTTAGTACATTTTCTCATTAATTTACATATAAGTGTTGGGTTTTATTTAAAGAAATAAAGATATATATATATTTAGTTTTCTCTTTTAAGAGATCCCATGTGGATCTCTGTAATGAATATTTCATTTTAATACAAATAACTATTGCTAAATCAATAAGTTAAAATTAATAATTCAGCTCACTGGAAAAAGCAGTGAACTTCATAACAGGATACTTGATTTTGTAAACCATTTATTCTAGCTCCTGGCAGTGTGATGTGACCATATACTTTTCTGATTCTAATTTTGATATTTAAAGTTTCCATAATCTCAGCCTCCTTGCATTTATCTTCTTGGGTCAGAGAAAAAAGGTACAGTTTTATACAGAAAAAAATGGCAGTAATGAAATTTATATTTCCCTTGAAGAATATACAAACATGTGGCAAAGATGGGGTAAAAATTCTTCATATTTCTTTGTACATAAGGTATCTGAATTTAATTAAGTGGCATAGAAAGAGACTAATAGGAATAAATGTTTCAATTATGGATTATTTGAGTTATAATCAACATACATTCTGTTACTTTCAGGTGTACAACATAATGATTTGATATCTGTATATATTGGGAAATGATCACCACAATAAGACTAGTTAACATCCATCTATAACATACATAGTTATAGATTTTTTTCTTATGATGAAAACTTTTAAGATTTATAATCTTATCAACTCTCAATATACAATACAATATTATTTACTATAGTTGTGATGCTGTACATGATGGATTTTAAAAAAGGGATTGAAATAGTGCTTTCCATTTCAGAGAATTGAACACTTGTATGCTTTTGGCAGAAGTTGAAAGGAAACAAATTTTAATAACTAGATAAGGGTTATTTTAACACATATATCAATTGCTGATGTATTCATACATCTTTCCCCAGTTCTTACAAATGGTTTGATTCACTTAACATTCAATATAACACAATAGCTTGTAACAACTAAGTAGTCTCATGTCGATGATTGGGAACCTACATTCATAGAATTTTAAATATTATTTTTTGTTTAGAATTTCTTTTTTTTAAAGTATTTTTAATCTATTATTAATTTATAATTAAATTTACTGGGGTGGCATTGGTTACTAATAGCATTATATAGGTTTGAAGGGTACATCTTTATAATACATCTCTATACTCCATCCTGTGCCCATCGCCACGAAGTCTCGTTTCCTCCCATCACCATATGTTTGACCACTTTGCCCATTTCTTCTGACCCCACCCCCTGTTTCTTAAGAAAACATTAACTTTTAGTTCCTCTTCTCACAACCTGTTCAATTTTTTATTATCCTTAATTAATTCTCAAACATCTTACTACTTATCACTTCTGTGGTACTTAAAATTAAAGAATTGCCCGGACCGGCGTGGCTCAGCAGTCCAGGCGATCGGGGTTCGATTCCTGGTCAGGGGACAGGCCCGGGTTGCAGGCTCGATCAATGACTCTCTCATCATTGATGTTTCTGTCTCTCTCTCTCCCTCTCCTTTCCTCTCTCTGAAATCAATAAAGATATATTTTTTAAAAATAATAAAATTTAAGAGCTGACACATCTCCTAGCTCACAGAACAAAAGAAAATTCTCCAAATCCTGACTCTGGGAACAGAGGCCCCAAGATGCTATTTCAACACTGTTCTCCCGATTCTACCCCAATATGTTTGTAGTGTGCATTTCCCCAGAAGCAAACCCTAGAACAAGTATTCAAGTTATTTTTTTGAAAGGTAATTTTAGGGAATGCCAGTAAAGACTGGGAAAGTCAATAGGAAGGAAAAGACAGGCAATCACAGATGTGCTAGCAAGCAGGTTATTACTGTGCAAAGCCAAGGTTTGCTTTCTCTGAGAAGATCTGGGTGCATTTCAGAATTACATCGAGGTGGGGAGAACAAGATGGGATTTTTTATGCACCAACCTTCTCGCCGTCATTGGTTGTGGGATGCTCCCAGGAAAGTGTTCGTTCTTAGACATTTCTCCCACACAGTGGCTTTGGCAGTGAAATGCAGGCGTACGCAGCTGAGAATGTGGAAAGCAGCTATCAGAATGGCTTGGGGGGATTTGAGCGGTGCACCAACAGTGATAGTTTCCCACTTCAAAATCTTACAGAACAGGACGCACGGAAATGGAAAACAATAAAATGTCGGCGTCCTGTTACCATTTTATTTTACAATGATATGTACATCATGCTCCTTTTAGCCTAATTTTTTATTCCTATAACATCAAGAGCAACATTTTCATTTCTTCTGTGTGAATATTTCTTCTAGTATCCTACCCTTAAGATATATCACATGGTTTTATGTTTTCAAAAAAACCTCTTTAGGTTTGTATAGTGATTTTATATCAGTTCCTTCACCATAATCTTTATCTGGATAGTTGCATTAATTTGGTTTTGCTACGAGAATTATAGAGTATAAATCTAGATCCTGAAAAGGAGAAAGGAAGGGAATGTATTAAAAGTCATCCTGGTGCCTCCTCTCCGCTGGTCAGGGCAGATATCACTAATGGATTACATCATTCCCTTTGAGAGACACTTCACCCTCAGCGTCAGTCACATTTGTCAATAACACCAACCCCCATGCCCTGCTGTACTTCCATTGAGTTTCTTTATCATTCAAACCACAACTCAATTTTTGATCAATTCAATAGCTGACGTTTACTTCATCGATCCCTGGGCTAGAGAACGCTTCTGTAGAAATGGACACACTAAGCAGATTACTACTACTGCCATTTATTGCCTCCAACTTTATTTAGAGCCCATAACAGTGTCTGGTAATGGTTAGATGTCTCCCTAGTAAACTCAATTGCTAATCCTCCGAAACAATTTTTATTAATTATAACCTTTTGTTGCGAGTCTCAGAAAACCAACTCGAGCTAGTTTAAGCAGTGAGGAGGGTTTATCAGAACTTCTCTGGGACGTCTTACGGAATCAAAGAACTGGGAAAGGCCTGGCCCTGTTACAGCTGGAGGGAGGGCATTACATTTCTTCTCTCTCCATCTTGTGTTTATTATTTTTTGTGTGAATTGATTTTTTTTTTATCCTGTGCAGATCACATCTGCTCTGTCGTCCATATGAGGGGAAATGTGGGAAATACAATAGAAGGACAACAGGATGCGGCATCCAGGCTTCTATCTTAAAGCTCAATGACTAGAAAGATGATGACTTTACAGCTCAGGCCCAGAAACTAGGTGAACACTGGTTGGTTGCACTTGAGTCTGGGCTAATCAGCTGTGCCCAAGGAGGCACGTATGATGGGACAGCTGGGCAGTGCCAGTGGGAACAACACGGATGAAGTAAAGTGGGCAGGACAGTTACTATCTGGTGTGGGTGACGGACAAATACTACCATAGATATTGATTCATTAACCTTTCTACTTTTTTAAAAAAATCCTCACCCCAGGATATTTTTTATTGATTTTAGAAGGCGAGGGAGGGACAAATAGAGAGAGAGAGAAACATCAACGTGTGAGAGAAACAGGCCCCAACTAGAGATCAAACCCGAAACCAGGTATGTGCCCTGCCTGGTCATCGAACCCCTGCAACCTTTTTAGTGTACTGGGTGGTGTTTAACCAACGGGGCCGCCTGGCTGGTCTTTACTTGTCTTAATTGTAACCTCACCGTGCTATTGTCTTACTTTTTATTTTACGAAAATAATGTTAACATGCATGTAAAACTTCACTTGTTCTTTTTTTTTTTTTACTACCACTTTTTATAATAACGTAGTTGCACCTCACACTTCTGGTGATTTCCTAGGTCCTCGTTATTTCTAGTCTGCCGTATTGTCTCTGAGCTGGTCCCTACGCTATCAGGTTCCACCCACACACTGACAGATAAACTTTCTGCATCAACAGTTCTCTCTATAATTTTTCTCTTAAGAAGGCACCGTCTTGGGATCTTTATTCCAGTAAAATACAGTAGAAAAAACACTATTTAGTTTGGCATTCAGGGCTCTCTAGTCCACAATATGCTATAACCTATTTCCCCAGTTTTCTCTCTTACTACTCCCCCATATGTATATATTATACTTTAGATGCTTTCATTGATTTCTTTAACAGACTATGAGTTTTCCCAGGGTGACTTTCTCCTTTCTTTGCCAATATCTGTAATTCTGTTTTTACATTTTGAAATCTCATTTACCTTTCAAAATTCATATGATTAACCAACACTTCTCACATGCTTTTCTTCATCTCTCTACCAAAATAATCTCATCTTTTAAAAAGTCCATTGTACTTTGTACTCTGTCTTATAGTGTGGTAACTGGGGTGCTTATGCTAGTCCATTCATCAATTTAAATTTCTAATCCAGACATTACATAGAACCCTCTTGGCTTTAAAAAAATTAGGCTTACGTGGAATAGACTTTCATAGACTTTATGTGACCCAGTGGGAACTAAATACCTTTTCAAATGTTCTCCAGTAGAATCCATTTGCACACAGTATTTGCCATAAATGTAGGCTTTACCGAAATTTGCATGCGGGCTTTAGTTGAGGGGTTTACATTGAAAGGTACACATAGGTAACGTGTTTTTCCATACCACCCTTTCTTCATCTTGTGGACTCTGCACTTTATCATTTCTCTCCTGCTCCTTTAGCCTTGTACAGGAGTAAAATAGTGACATCCTCCACCCTTCTCTCTTTCCTCCTTGGAGTGAGTTCTCTCTCTGAAACCTTGGCACAGGCCACACCCTCCTTCTATATTTTACCGAACTGCAGGCAGGAGCTGGTATTTGTCATCCTGGCATCTTCTGCTGCATCAGCAGCCATGCCCATGCACACTTGAATTCCTAAGTGGCACTGAGTGACTCAGGTGTTAAGAGTCCCATTGCTCCAACAGATATAAGTGAAATAGGGACAGAAACAAAACTAGAGGATTATGGAACACATATCACACTTTCGGCCCTGCCCTTTAAACTACAGGGTTCTAGCAATTATGAACATGCCCCATCTGTGAATTTATATCAGCACATTCCTTCCTCTGTGGGGTAGGGAAAAGCAGAAGGGCATTAAGTATGTGATATAAATTAGATTAATAGCCTGTATGGAGAAATATATTAGGGAACAACATTCAGATTCATAAATAATTTTATCAGCTCAGTTCCTGGTTTCACTTACCTATAGTAAGTGTCTTCACTATGAAATATTTTCCACGTCTTGAAATGAGTTCTCTTATTTTCCCAAGTGTAAGAAGAATTAATTCATCATGATGCCAAAATTAGGAAATTGTTTCAATGGTTGGGATTACAAAACTCATCCATGTCCTAATTAAGAACATTGCTCTTTTATGACTGCATCATCTTCTGTATGAATGTAGCTTTGAGAATGGCCTACGGGAGGTAAACTTAAGTTTCCAATAATTTTATATCATTTATACCCCATGGATAACTTAAAAATAAAATTATTTGAAAGGATAGAAGCTTCAAAATATCAACTTAAAATAATAAATGTGGAATTTTTCTCTTTTACCACTCCTAATTTTAATGTTATGTGAAATAAGTTGTTGAAGCATATTTTACTAGATATTATCCCCCCAGGTATAACAGATATGCATATTTTATTAGTTAAGACTGGATCAGAGAAACAGCACCAGTGGGAGTGATAAAGTCTAGGGATTTATCATAGGGATTTGGCCTTAGACATTTGTAGGAGCTGGTTAAACCATTTATATAAGCCTATTTTTCTATGTTGGATGCTGGGCCTAAAGTTGGTAGGGTGGGCCATTGAGAAGCAAGGATGGTGAAGATGGTGAGGGACAGGATACATTTGTACTCATGTAGAACTGGAACTCACGTAGGTGTCCTGATGTGACCACGCCTCAACATCAGTGCTGTTGGTGACATGGGTGTGAGGCTGGTGCCCTTCACCATGGAGCCAAACACACAGCTGGCCCAAGAGTCAGAGAAACTAAAAAAGGAGACCTAATGGGAGCTGGTCTCTTGTGACCCACAGGAACCTGGAACTATGCAGAAAAATGAACTGTGAGAATCACAGTTCCAACGTGGAGGAGCCGACACAATGCGAATCACCTTGCTTATGTTAAAAAAAAAAAGAAAAAAAATCCAAACATTCCATTTTCCCCCTGGAATAAACATGAGTATCTTTGGGTTGATGTTATGTTTTCATCAGGATTCTTCTCATCGCAGGTTCTGCGCCTGCATCAGATAATGTCTTAGGAAGTCTCATGCTGCTTACCTTTCCTCCAGACACACTGGATATGATCTTAATTACCAAGGATATTAAGAGGAGATAAGAAGATAAGAAGGGAAGCAACAGCCATACGATGTGGTAATTATCAGTCTGGGACCTGGAAGCTTTAAGAAAGATATTGGGTAATAAGGACTGGGAGACTCGCATGTTTAATGCCTGCATCCATAGTGACCTGGTGGGTGTGTTTATTACAGTGGTAAAGATCTTATGTTCAAATTCAAACCCCACCTGAGAGGACTGGAAGACTATTTTAAGTCGTCAGGGTGGCCTGATAATGAACCAGGGCTGCACACAAACCATTAGTGAAAAGTGCAAGGATACATGTAACGCACAGGGCAATAAACAAAGAGAACCTTGTGTGGCGTGTAAAAGAAGCGTAATGCCCACAAACTGCCCGAGGCTTTGAAAGCAATTTACTGGGAAAGCTTTTACAGTGGCCCACTTTGGAGCCATTGATAATTAACCAAACAAATAATTCAAAGTATGTCCAACCAGTTTCAGCAAATTTCTTCAGGGAGCTGCAATACTTTAAATTCCATATGACGATACTGTTGGACCAGTGTCTTCAGCTGCAGCATGGAAACACACAGGACTTGATTCATGATCGCGCTAGTAATAACTTAAGATCAATATTTTAAATGATGTAATAGACAAACAGCAAGGAAGCTCTCATCAGTAATAAAGAGCAATTGAGCCTTAGTTGT
Organism: Miniopterus schreibersii; assembly: GCF_964146895.1. Taxonomy (NCBI): domain Eukaryota; kingdom Metazoa; phylum Chordata; class Mammalia; order Chiroptera; family Miniopteridae; genus Miniopterus; species Miniopterus schreibersii. Next base: position 48,483,649 of record NC_138102.1, on the reverse strand, counting down.
GGGCAGATGGAGTCATTCTGCATTCTGCCAAGTCTATAGATTTATGCTCCCACAAATTACTGAGTGATAAGAGAGATAACATTTTCTCATAATAGCAGTGTAGTTCCATAACTTATTAAACACTACAGATGTATTCATGTATGACACCCAGAAACCAAAAGTATTATTCCTTCTACTTATTCTTAGTTTCTGCTTCTGTATCATGGGGAGGGGTGTCACCATTGCTGTCTCACAGGGTCACCCTGAGGGTCACCCAACATAGTAGGAGGCAAAGCGAGTTGTAAGCAGGAAAGTCCTGTGAAAATGACAGCTAATTTCCGATTTGCATCTCAAGTTCGTAGTACCTCAGGGACTCGTGACAGAGGACAACTGTTCGTGCAAAAGGACCTAAGTCGAGGTGTCTGTTTTATTTGTGAAATTCTCACTTTCTACCTTAGACACACTCCTTCTGGTGCACACTGGGATATACATAATCTGATTGTTCTCATAGCCTGACAGTCTTTTCCTTTCCAATAAACCGTAAAGTGTGGGAAGTAGCATCTTATACTTTCTTTGTCTTCTATCCTGCTATTTGTGGTCGGCAGGGTTTTTTATTGTGGGTCTCCAGTTATCCATTTTGGGAACTGATCTGAAAAACTGTGTTTGGATATGGGCTTGCCTTTTCAGTGGATGATAGCCATCTTTTGCATCCCCCTTCTCCACTCCCCTGTTCTGTAGCCATCTAGTCCCTTATTCTTTGGTGCATGAGTAGACTTCTACCAACACTTTATAAAAAAAAATCTTGCCTGGATCATTGTTGATTTTTCAGCATTCCTATCCAACTAATATTAAACCCTGAGTTATCCTAACTGTCCGATTTCTTTGTTCCTGTTCCAGGGCTGTTAAGATTGCTAGAGAAAATTATGCATCCTGTATCCATGCACACCCTTGTAAATGTCCTGTCTGGACCTAGCTGGAACTCACCTAGCCATAGGCAAAATGAACAAAAAAACCCCCAGTAAATGGGTTTGCAAAATGCATTCTCCTGAACCAAGCCTCCACTGCCCACACAGTTTGCTCTCTTCCTTACTGCTCACGCTCAGGCTCTGACCCTTTGCCTCCTCACTCCATCTGTGTTTGCCCCATTTTCAGTTTTGGCACCTCTCCTTATTCTTACCTGGTTCATCTTCTGGCTTCGAGTCAGTTTCCATGGGTTGCCAAGTTCGAACTGATTATCTAATATTCTGAATACCTTGGCTTGGCCCCAGGGTTCTGTCTTATAAACTTTCCCCCTGGATAGCCTCAGAAAGATTCGTGTCTTTAGGACCCATCCTTTCTCAGAAGGATCCAAAGTTAGAGATTGGTTTCCAACTCAGATTGAAACCACAAATCTCAGTAATAGCTTTTCCTCCCTGTGCTAATCAACTTTGTTTTTTTCAAAGCAGATTCTAAATATTCTACCACTTTCATCAAACTACTTCACTCTAGGCCTTTCAGCAGCTGTTTTCCTCAAAGCAGACATTTATTAAGGAATTTTGTGAATTAGTAATATACCGACAAGTTCCCTCATCCATTAGTCATAATTCCTCTTCAATTTGGCAGTTTAGAGCCCAGAGTATTAGTTCCCTTACGGTGCTCCTTGGTGGTCTAGTTCTCTTATTGAGTAACTCAGTCAAGGTTTTCCTATTCTGGTGCTACCTTCCCCAAATCCCTCTCCTCTATCAAAATCTGCCATCCACTTTTTTTTTAGCCTCTTGACAAGGCTACTTGCCTAATCTTATACAGGCTAATATCAATGTTTGAGAATGGCTTAATGTACTGTGCCTCATGGAGAACAGTCAGTATTTTAATAAAATCCCTGAAGTGTATTAATCTCAACATCAGCATTGTTATTATTATTATTATTATTTGATACCACCATTAAGATTCTATGATAGACTAATGGCAGAGAGAGATTTTTGTCTTGTAGGGTGTTTTTTTTTTAATTCTGGCATCACACCACGGAGGCTGCTTATTTTGCCCACAGTTTAGCTCTTTCTTGAGAAGTTTTGGGAAAAGGGATTGAAGAAGGGAAGTAGCAGAAAAATTGTCATCGTAATGAATTCTTTCTTTCACTTTGTTGTCTCATCTTCCTCTTTCTCTAATTTTCCTCAAATTTTATTTTTGTTTTATAACATTTACTTCTTAAATAATCTGCCTTGATTTCTATTCCTAAGTACTCTAAAGTAAGCTTGACTTCTCATTAAAGGATGCTTCATTGTGATTTTCATATAATCCTTCTATTTTTTTCTATTCCTATACATAATAGGCATCTAATATGTTTCATGAGAACAAAATTATTGTACAAAAATATAAGTGGCCAAGAAATTATTTTGTAGAAAAATAAAATGCAGTAAACATCAGTCAATGGCCCACTTATTTTAGTTGTCAAATTTTAGTGTCAAATCACTCTAGCAACTTTTGAGGAAAAAAAAATACGTGGCCTAAAATACATATTGACATTAACTTGGGTTTTATTTTTGTGGAATTTGATCTCTCTACACTACCTTTTGTTCTCATTTGGAAGCCTGATGAGCATTATGATACATATGTGAAGTATGTTGGAGTAGATTTCATTATTTCTATTTTCAAGTAGGAAACGGAAGCTCTGAAAGTTTAGGAAAGCTACATGAGTTCCTAGTGACAGGTTGTAAGTTCCTTTGGGTCAAAGGTCATATCTTATTATAGCCTGGTTTCCGGAACATGTGTATCTCTTTTTAAAATTTGTTTCAATTACAGTTTTTTACCTTCAATATTATTCTGTATTAATTTCAGGTGTATAGCATAGTAGTTAGAAAATCATATACTTTACAAAGTTGAACATGTGTATCTTTATGTAGTCAGAGCTCAATAAAGACTTGTGGGTTTGAAATGCCTGGTTCTGGTCTTAGGTCTCCTGACCTTCTCCCTAGAATTCTTTCTATGACACTATTTTGCTGTATAACTAGGGAAAATTGGAAGTGGGCTCCTCATTAAACTCCGCCTACTGCCTGTAGCCTCGGGCAATCCAAGATTGAACAATGGGCTTTCTAAATAGGTGCAAGGTTAGAGTGGGAAGGCTACTTTGTATCAGTCACATCCACCTGCCTTTTGCTTATGGGACTAGCCATTCCAGTTGATGATTTTTGGCTCTTCTCTTACTAGAATCCAAATCATAAGCAAGATGTGGATTATAACCAACATTGCTGCCCTCCAGCTAAATGTGCACCAGCTAATGACTTTTTGCTGCCACTACATATTAGTTTTAGTGACTAGTCATGGCCAAGTTTCATATTGCCTTCAGGGAAATATGCTAGATGTTGAAATGGAAATAGGTGAGGGGGTGGGGGGATATGGTGTACAAAGGGCACAATTCAGAGAGTGAGGCTCAAGGGGCACATCATTGTTTTGGTACAAAGCAGATCAAGTCATCAGGAACTGCTTGTTAAGTAATGTGGTTAGAAATGCCAGCCATCTGGGCACGACAGTGCATTTATAGTGACTATCCCACAAAGCACTTAAGTGCAGATGTTCATTATATTTCCTTTACACGAATCCTATCTAACTGCCCTGATTGCCTGAAGTACACATACAAAACTGGTTTAATCCAATTTTGAATGGGTGATTAGTCATTTATATAACCAATGTGACAGACTTGGAAATTTTCTCTCTTTATACTGTATAGGTTAAAAAAAAATCAACAGACATTTTGTTCTTAGCACTTAAACATTGACCTTTGGGTTACAGGATGGAAGAGGTAGGTTTAGAAAAAAATGAAGTTTAACCTTCTCAGTCTAGGGAAACTCTTTTATATAAAACATTTTATATAGTTCCAGTTAAACAAAACATTGGCTGGAGGTTTCCAGATAAAGATTCTTATGAAGGCTACAAAAAATTAGACAAATCTTTATGATCATCATTAGACAAGTGTGTAACTAGAATATGGAGCATGTGTAGTTAATTTATAATTAGGGTTAAGGTAGAAGATTTCTAAGGTACTGAGATAAAATTGTTTAAATTATTTATTCCCAAACCCTATATGTCATAACATAGCATACAGGCTTAACATTATTGTTTCAGAGTCTTCCAACTGAGAAAAATGTTTTACACATAAAACATCAATTTTAACTCCTTGCAGTTTAACACCATATATATATATATATATATATATATATATATATATATGGTGGTATCATCCCCATGTAGTATCATCCCCACTGAAATGCAAGTGATTTGAGATTAAAATCTCTTATAATTTCTTGCTAGCATCTTCTATTTAACCAGTAGCTTCACAGCCAAGAAATATCCTATTATTTTGTTAAAAGAACCACATGCCCCTTGACTAATAATCAAAGTTTGATAAGCAAGTGGAAATTTTTCACACCAAGAAATCACAATTTTTTTTGTTGATTTTAAGTTTCACATTTTGAAAACTAGAAATCTTTTAGAAACAATGCAGAAAAATTCATAAGGAAAGAAAACATAAACACAGTGTAAAATCTAATCAATTAGTAGCCTCATTTTTGGGGGGAAAACCAGCATCAGTTTTCTAACCATCAGCATCAATAGCATTCATGAAAGCGGCAAAATTGGATCAAACAAATCTATGTCTCTGTAGAAAAATAGATTTCATAACAAAGGTTATTTCTTTTCACTTAGCAATGTATTTAAGATAACTACCTTTATTTTAATCCCCATAGTTATATAATTTCTTATTAACATATAACACATTGTATATGGGATTTAATTCTGAACATGTAATGTATATAGATACATGTATTTCTCATTGCATCATTGTCTCTTCATGCTTTCTACCTACTCTCTCAAAAAGATGTTACTATAAAAATAAATGAAATCTCAATTTTCCATAAATTCTTTTGGCTCTACAATGACCCAGCACAAAACAGGCTGACAGCCAAACTGAACTAGCAGATATACACTAAGTTAAGCAAGAGACTAGTGAGCAGGGACTTCAGTGATGCTAAGGGAAAGACCCAGAAGAAATTTGAGGAAGTAATATGGTGTTTTTTTTTCGTGGTTCTTTCAAGAGGAGATCTCACACGTAGCTCAGATGGCTTCAAATTCTTCCAGGAAGTTATAAAGACGAGGACAGGAGAGCCATTAAAATTGAGCAGGCAAATGGCAATAGTGGTTTGGTGAATTAAAAAAAATAACCGAAATGCTATAGAGCTTGGACTCAACTGAAGCACAAGGGAACTTATTTCACTTACATATGATAGGATATGAATTGGAGAGGGTACAACAGGAGACCATGATCCGCGGTGGATCTGCTCGTTTCTCTGTGCGTTGGAGCTCTGGCTGTAAACACACCAGCCTTCTGAATTTATCCTCAAGCTGTTGCTACGCTTTGCCCCCATTAATGACATTTTGCCCATGCTAATGTTTACTTCAATCCCAGAACAATGAAAAATTCCTGCACTCGGCGTCTAGACATCAGTGCATTATTTAATATGAGTTGTTATAACAGTGCCTCCAGTTCCAGTCTCATACATACATACATAATTTACATTTAAATAGGCAAGGTGGCCACCCAGGGACACCTGGCACAAGCACAATGCCACCTGCATGAAGGAAAACACAGTGTTTTATGAGACAAATACATCAGTTATTGCCAGGAATGTGCACAATGTGCTGCACTAAGTAAAACAATATGATTTATAAGATTTATAAGAAACAAACCAGAGGGCCATAAGGGCAAAAGTAAAGGAAATTTTTAGAAGGAAAAGATATTTATATTGAAAATTTACATAAAATAATAAAAATATATTTTCCAGAGTTTCCATATTTTCTCCAAAGTTGCAAGTCAGAGGAGAATGAAAGATTCAGAAAAAAATTATTTGAGTGACCAGTTTTTTCAGAAGCATTAGATTGTCTTAGTATCGTGGATCTTCACTACAACACTTGTTTGAAATAACATTCAATTTATTATAAAATATTTGGAAAATATTAGAAATGTGCAAAGAAGGACATGCACACAGATAAATCAGAAATAACTTCTTAATGATTTTGGTGTATATCTTTCCAGTCACTTCAGTTTTCCTTTTCATAAATATTTATGCATTTTAAAAAATGAGATATTTGGGGGTGAGGCCCTTCCTTCCCTGAGAAATAGTTTTCCTAATATCAGGTGGTTGCGGATAGGGGAAATCTAGTGGCATTCTTTGGGATGGATCTAGTCCTTTAAATGCCCCTTCACTCCATCTTTTGTTCAAAACAAGGACTCAGTGGTAACCTGCCTTGACCATTCTGTGTACTCTCCTGCTTTGTGGCCTGAGCTAAATTGCAGGTATATTTTGTTCTCTGTTTTTGGCCCAAATTTTGATATTGGGAGATATTTCTGAAATGGGGAAATGCTCACTTTCTCATCAATTTTAGAAATTTTCTCTGTCCATATTATATTTTTTCCTGTCATAGTTCCTCAAATAATCATGGCATTAAAAACATAAAATTTGACATTATTTTTGAAACTACAATAGGAGAAACATACTACTTAATACTTTAGTAACTTGGTTTAAAAGTATTATATATACCATCAGATAAATTAATCATAAATTTAGTAGTGATCCAGAAAAACCAACACTTTTTTCCCCCCCAAATATATCTTTATTGATTTCAGAGAGAGGAAAGGAGAGGGAGAGGGAGAGAGATAGGAACGTCAATGATGAGAGTCATTGATCAGCTGCCTCCTGCACGCCCCCGACTGGGGATTGAGCCCGCAACCTGGGCATGTGGCCTGACCGGGAATCAAACCCCGATCGCCTGGATCCCAGGTCGACGCTCAAGCGCTGAGCCACACCCAGCCGGGTGAGAAAAACCAACACTTTTAAGTGAGTCAGCCTTGCTGTAAATCTTAATGATTCATCTTCTTAAGCTTATTAGATTTAAGAATGCAGATTCACAATGGCCAACACCTGAAAATACTGCAAAATTTTATTTTTATAATTGGTATAGTATCATACCATTTTACTAGCAGCCTTCTATAAGATGTATCTATACCAGGAATTCATTTGTTAATTTTCAGTACTAGTTCAGGCTTACTGAGTTGTAAAGGGGCCATTTCTTTTAAAAATTGTATAATGCTTTCTTGGGGAAGTAGGAGTATATATTAGCAAGCTGGGGAAATTGTTTAGCAAATTTACAAGGCTATACCATATTATGTTTAAATGTCTCCTACTTAATATATTGAGTCCCAGTTTTACCTTTTCTAAAATTAATAACAGAGTAAGAGAATTTTTAAAAGTACATATTAAATGTCTGTGTTAGACATATGCTAGGAAATTTTGTCCTAAATCTATTATTTTGCAATCCTATAAACCATATATTTAACATCAGTCATAAATATATTTTATGCATTCATCTTCAACACAAATTTTTAAAAGGTTATTTCACAAGAGTGTCCAGGAGTTTCCAAATGTTTCTTATTAGATTTTTTTAAAATGTAGTATGTTTGTGGAGTCAGTTTCTTTATAACTGCCTTGGCTTTGGATCTTGGTTGCTGATTTTACAACTAGTCTTTGTGACTCAATTTTTTCACTATTCCTTGCATGAAATGTTGTTTCTAAGGAATCACCCTTTCTTGCACGGATAAAACACTATATATGTATATTGCCAGTGTAACATACTACTCAGCACACCATTCTTGAAGTGTTTCTAAAGTTTACCCACTGTACACAAGTATAGAGAGTAACGATTATAGGTGGTAATGATTCCTTGGTAAGCAAAGACACACCAAGCCCCTGACTTTACAAATTAGTGGCAGAGGCACAAAAACAAATAAGAGTGTTAAATAATTTCAGGAAGTGGTAAAGGTTATGAAGGAAAATAAAGCAGGGTGAGGAGATAGAGACTGGAGAAGATGCTCCTATAGACAGGGAGGTCAAAGGAGTTGTCTCTGAGGAGATGACCTTTGAACATAGACTTTATTAAATGGGGCAGTGTACAACAAAGGAAACAGCAAGTGCTAGGACCCTAAAGTGATGTGTATATCTTTTCCATGGCTCATAAGATTAGAATAGTCTAAGCATAGGAAGCGAAAGAGGAAGGGTAGAATATGAGGTTGAAATACAACTCTGAGGCCAGAACATACGGGAGTTAATAAGCCATGGTTTAGCCTGTTTGCAAGGGTACAACCAAACTCATTTAAATATATAAATACTCCCCCATTACTGAGCTACTCAGAGTTCTTTATTATCTCCTTGCCTTGGCAGGTACCCTGGTCTTTTCCCTCCGAACTGATACATCAGTAAGGGGAGTGGGGTGGTCGGTGTTATTGTATTACTTATTAAATGGTTTTTACTTCATCCCCAACAGTGAGGATTTAGGCTTCTACTCTAAGTGTTAAGGAAAACTATTGGATGGCTTACGAAGTGGGCAGGGAATATGTGTGAAACAATCTTATTTACTGATTTAAAATATCAGAAGAAGAGACTAAGGGAATGGAAGCAGAACATCATCTAGAAAACTGTTGTAGAAGTCCAGGCAGGAGCTGTTAGTGTGTTAGACCAAGGTGGTGGAGATGGAGACAGTGAGCACTGGTCAGAGTTAGGATATATTTTGGTAGTAATACTTGATAGGTAAGGACACCCTGGTAAAGTGTTTTTTCATTGCTATTGCTTTAGTACAAGGCTGAAATATTTTCTAAACATAGAATCCTTAGAGAGCTACGCCTATCCTTAAGTGAACATATTTTAGTTATGAATTTTGTGTTAGTATCTGGTAGAGTCTTTCAGAGCAAGGTGTAATCTAAACAAACAATTCAGAAAAGGGAACATGAACAAAGCTTACATATGGTAATATCTTTACCTGTAAATTCTTTTGAACATATGACCAGTCTATGTAATTACAAACTATACATGTTTTAGACCTCAAAAGCAACTACTTATTGATTTCACAAAGCAGCAAAGACATATGTGTCTATGTGTATATTTGAAAAACAAGGTAACTTTTTTAATTTTATTTTTTAAATGATGTTAAATCCTTTTTATTTATTTGTTTAGAGTCCACCTAAGTCCAAAATGAAGTGACTTCCAAAAATATACGCAAAACAATCAATAAAAAACTAGTAAAAGAAAAATAGAATAAGAAATCATATTTAATAAGGCTCTACTGGATATTAACATATAGTATAATATATGTCTGCCTATATATATGTTTGTTCCCATCCTAGTTATAAAAGCAAAGGCAAATGAATGGCAGGGTTTATGGAAGTCCAGTTTAAACCCTTCAACAGCATTAAGAATTGAATTTACTGATCCAAATCTGAGGAAGATGATTAAGGTTGATAAGGTCAGAATCAATTACACAAATGGTACAGAAATTGATATGATTGTTGAAATAAGGGCTCTATTTAACTTCCTTGGAAAGGAATCATATTATAGAATTTCCTGCTGCCTTTAGCGCAGTAATACCATGAAGAGGTAATGTGCAATTTGTTCTCAATTTAATTTAAAATAAAAGGCTCTAAGACAAAAGAAGCATTCTAGCTATTAGAAAACAATTCTCCAGGAGACCTGTGGGAAAAGACCATTTAAAATCATCCATTTGTGTGTTCCTGTGTTTACCAAAGCCAGTACTTAACCCATATAAAAAAATAAGCTCTATTGGGGGAAATGATTTTCAAAACAATATCTTGGATAATAAGTGGAAATAATTATAATAAGCTGAATTGTCTTCCTTCCCAGTGCTGCCTTAAAGTCCACTCTTGCCTCCCTCCCTCAGCTCCGATGAGTTTTTTTCTGTTCTTTGCATTTCTTTTTACCTTTAAATATAATTCCTTCATTTGTGTGGACCTTGAAACTTACATTCATAACTAAGCAATTGAATTTATACACCCATTGTGCTTTCTGAGATGTCATATGTGCTCTATTTCTTTTATTTTCTACATTATAAAGCAATTTCTTTTAGGTTATTCACTTATGATGCTTGATCAATTTCTTTGTGTTTAGAAAATAGCAAAAAATAGGATCACTTCACAAAACAGGACAAACATTTCTTCTCCAGCTCTCTTTGCTTACCCTGGTCCACTCAAGGTAATCATGCTGATCTCCTGTTTGCTATCTTTGTGTTACTTTAGAAACAGAGCACACAAAGAGGGATTGACCTACTAGTCAGCCTTCTACCCTGACTAAGCTCAGAGCACTTCCATGTGGGAAACCACAAATGAGCATGTTCCTTATGAAGCCTGAGGCTGTTTCCTGAAGTAAATGCAGGTAGAGACATTCCAAAGCTTCCTGTACAGCTCTAGACAGGCTTAGTGTCCTCTCTTCCCACAGAAGTCCAAACTCTCACCCCTGCACCACTCAAGGGCGCACAAGACATTCTCTCGACTGAATTTTATTTCTAAACCCCCCTCCCTAGGATTACTATGGTAATAACAATAGCAATGAAAATAGTAATACGATAATTACTGTAGCTTACATGAACTAAGCCCCTGATCCAGAGCCAGGCAATATTTTTATTCTTTACATACATTATTCAGCTTACACAGCACAATAATGTTTGTCACATCTTTAATGTTTTTTATATCCAAATCTTTTAATTTATTTTTTATTTTTTTCCTCTCTCCAGATTATTTTTTAATTATCTTTATTGTTGAAAGTATTACAGATGTCCCCTTTTGCCCCCCATTGATCCCCTCTACCCCATATCCACCCCACCCCCAGGCCTTCCCTGGACCAATGTCTGTGTCCATGGGTTATGCATATAAGTTCTTTGATTAATATCTCCCCACCCACTCCCCCACCCCTACCTTCCCTCTGAGATCCCTCAGTCTGTTCCATGCTTCTATATCTCTGGGTCTACTTTGTTCATCAGTTTATTTTGTTTATTACATTCCATCCATGAGTGAGATCATGTGCTACTTGTGTCTCTCTGACTGACTTATTTCACTTAGCGTAGTATTCTCCAGTTCTCTCCATGCTGTCCCAAAGGGTTAGAGATCCTTCCTCTTTACACCTGCATAGTATTCCACGGTGTAAATATACCACAGCTTTTTTATCTACTCATCTACTGATGGACACTTGGGCTGCTTCCAGATCTTAGCTATTGTAAATTGTGCTGCTATGAACATAGGGGTGCATAAGTTCTTTCTGATTGGTGTTTCAGGTTTCTTAGGATATATTCCTAGGAGTGGGATCACTGGGTCAAAAGCAGTTCAATTTTTGACTTTTTGAGGAAACTCCATACTGTTTTGCACTGTTTGTCTGCATTCCCACCAGCAGTGTGCTAGGGTTGGTGGGATAACAGTACCAGATATCAAGTTATACTACAAAGTCACTGTAATCAAAACAGCCTGGTAATGGCACAAGAATAGAATATAGATCAATGGGACAAAACAGAACCCAGAAATCAGCCCAAGCCATTATGCTCAATTAATATTTGACAAAGGAGGCAAGAACATACAATGGAGTAAAGACAATCTCTTCAAAAAATGGTGTTGAGAAAACTGGACAGGTACATGCAAAAAAATGAAACTAGACCACCAACTTACACTGTACACAAAAATAAACTCAAAATGGATAAAAGACTTACATGTAAAACATGAAACCATAAAAATTCTAGAAGAAAATGTAGGCAGCAAAATCTCAGACATCTCTCATAGCAATATGTTTGCTGGCACATCTCCTAGGGCAAGAGAACAAAGGAGAAAATAAACAAATGGGACTGCATCAAAATAAAAATCTTCTGCACAGCAAAAGAAACCATCAACAAAACGAAAAGGGAGCCCACTGTATGGGAGAACATATTTGCCAACGACACCTCTGATAAAGGGTTAATATCCAAAATATATAAAGAACTCACACAGCTCAACAAAAGGAAGACAATCCAATTAAAATATGGGCAAAGGACTTCTTCTCCAAAGAGGACATACGGATGGCCAAGAGACATGAAAAAATGCTCAACGTGGCTGATCATCAGAGAGATGCAAATTAAAACCACAATGAGTTATCACTTCACACCTGTCAGAATGGCTGCCATCAACAAATCAACAAACAACAAGTGCTGGTGACAATGTGGAGAAAAGGAAACATCTTTAATTTTTAAAAAAATTTTGCCTGGCCAGGCGTGGCTCAGCGGTTGAGCATCGACCTAGGATCCAGGAGATGGGGGTTCCAGTCCCGGTCAGGGCACATGCCCAGTTTGCGGGCTAGGCAGCCGATCAATGACTCATTATTGATGTTTCTATCTCTCTCTCTCCCCCTCCTTTCCTCTCTGAAATTAATAAAGATATGTTTTTTAAAATAAATAAATAAATAAAATTTTACCTTTGAGGAAACTGAGCTTCAAAGATATTAAATCACCGGGGAAAGCATTCATTTGGTAAGTTATGGATCTGTGATTTAAACTCAGGCCTACCTGATGACAGGAAGGGCATATTTTTTATTTTTCTGCCCATTTAGGGATTTCTAAGGGAAGAAAACTTGAACTGCGGTCAAAGGACAACCCTGGGTTAAAGGAAATACAAGATGACGGAATAGATAATGAGAGACCTTCAGAGAGAATTGGGATTTGTTTCTAAGTGTGCTGTTTTTTTAAAAGGGTATAAAACCTGGAGTCATGGAGCCATCTGCCCGCATTCCAAAGAACTGTAAAACGTCAGGGAGCAAAAGGTTCTTTCCCTTCTTAGGAGGGGGAGGAGGCACTAGGTCACCTGTACAAGCTCCCATATTAATAGTGTTGGGCTTCCTCTTTTATGGTGTAAAAAACCCATTTTGCACACACACGGGATCTATCTGGTTCCTCCCCATCTCCCTGAAGTGGGGGACATGGGCATGGGGAGACCGATGTAGTTGTTGTGAGTAACAGTAGTCAGTCCCTGGTCCACACCCCTCATGTTTGCTCTCAGTATAACGTAAATAACACAGATATTAAAGCATTTTCTGACTTCAAAGAAAACTCTAACATTGTGCTGTATTTCCTTTCAAAACACCCCATAATCCACCTTGTGATCACTCTCTCTGCCAGTGCTTCGGAATGAACTCTCGGCTCTGCTCTCACTGTACTGCGACAATGGACGTTGCTGTCCCTGAATCATTATACATTTTATTCCTCCCTCCTGGTTTTCTTTTACTCTTTCTATCTCATTTATGCATATTTGCAAAGTTGAGCTCAAATCCCACATTCTGCAGAAAAACCATTTTTTATCATTTTGCTTTTCAAATATTTTCATTTGCTGCCTTGCAATTTTTGAAAGCAAAAATTTAGTACTTCTTGGAGTGTTTCAAAGATTTGTCTTAAATGCTGTTTTTAATGTTATTACTCTTTATTTTATTCTAATACTGGTATTTTCTTTACCTCCATTCCATTTTCTTGTACATTTTCCCCTCAAAATAACAGTGATACCTGTTTAAATAATTCTTTACTGACATTATCATGATCTTTTTATTTTTATTTCTGATTTCTCCAGAGAGTTAAAATTTACATACTTTGTTATTCCAGCTCTGAGGCTATTCACCTAAGAATTTCCCTTCAGATTTCAAGTATGTACATTAAGATGTACTTTTCTTCCATTAGAAATTCTAAGTTAATAAACCGCCTGTTTTTAGCACCATTATCTTTTATTCACTTTAATAACAGTGATCAATTCTGTTCACAGCTTTTGCATTTTAGAAATAGGCTATGTTCCAATAACTTCTTGCAGGTGTATATTTAAAGTCCAGAATCAAACAACAGAAGTTGAGGGAATGAGACACATCTTTTATTCTGGAACTAAAGACCCATTAGTCAAATGACCTAACATATTTTTCTGGAACTGAGTATTTGATGAAATTGTTTATCTTTGTGAAATAATAAAAATTAGAATAAGCATTTCAAAAATAGGATAGTGTTTCACACCACTATTTTATAAAAAATATCCATTTGTTTTTTACTACTGAGTCAGGAGCCATTCAATTGAGCAGAAATCGATTCTAGAGTGAGTCTCACTGTCACCCCAGTGTGGGATTGGCTATGAGACTAAGTCTGACATCCAGGAGGCAAACTCAGAAGCGGACAGAGGCTGTTCGTACAAGAAGGCATCCAGAGATGTGTGTGTGTGTGTGTGTGTGTGTGTGTGTGTGTGCGCGCGCGTGCACGCTTGATAAGCCAAAATTCTGAATGTTAGAGGTAAAGGTGAATCAGAGTCAGTCAGGTATTGAATACAAGAACTAGTTAGGAGAAAGAAGAGCAGACAAAATGTGAAAATTAGAGAGTACTTTAGATAGCAGAGAAAAGAGCAGGTTTTTGGACAAAGGAAAGGACTGACCCGAGTGATGAACAGTTATTACTCGTGCTGTTAGAATACTCAGAAAATGTCTTATTAAGGCATACACCTTCCCCTCATTGGGAAAAACAGAATATTCTTGAGATTTAATAGGAGAATATTTTTATGAAGACATGAGAGGATGACCCACAAGGAATGAAACCTAAAATGTATTCTGTGAAAGTTAAATAAAGATATCAACAAGTTTTGGCCGTTGTCGAACCTGGTGAAGTTGGGTTGCCCTGAAGGACATCTTGACGGAAGACTGAGGAAGGACAAGCACATTTTGGAGGATGCATGGTGGGAATCCATGTATAAAATGAAGTTTAGAGGAACTCAGATTCAAAACTTTATTGTCTCATTTTATCTAGAACCTTCTCAGCCTTGAAAGGGATAAATAAATGTGTATGGTATAGTCATCTTTCATGAATTGGCTTATAACTCACGTAGTGTTTTCCTTTATTATTTCATATGCAATAGAATGTAGGAATTGGGTTCAAAAAAGACTCAGATGATTAATATAAGTAATGGGTTAAGTTTAAAAATAAACGAATAAAATATAAATTGTGTGTGTGCATGTGTGTTATATATTGTATAGTGAGAACTTGGAGCCAACATGCCAGGGTTTGACCTCTGGCTCTATGTCCAAAGCTCATGTGACTGATCTTGAGCAAGGTATTTAATCTTTCTGATCTTTAGTGTTCATATCTGTAAAACCTGAACAATATTCTTTACATTAAAATATCATAAAGGTTATATGAATTCATATGTGTAAAGAATATAGTACTGGGTCTAGCAAGTACTAGGTGGTCAATAAATATTATTTATTGTTTTTAATATCACATCATTACACCTTCTTAATTATAATAAGACACAATAATTCTTCATGGTGCCAGTTTTTTATGTTTTTGGAATGGTAGTGCCCAGTAGTTGTAGAAACCTAAAATGTTTCCTTTTAGCTACTTTACTCATTATTCTTAATAAAACATTAGATTCTCTTATATGTTTCTCAGGTTCCCCCCAGAGTCATTGCATATCATACTTCAGGTCCTGGTCAGCCATCAGGATACACATTCCGTTAATTTAAGAATTTAAATGCTAATGGCCTCATTGCAAATCCCTTGAGATTTTAAACCAAGCCAAATAAAGCAAACAGGAGTATTTTACATGAATTTTCCAAAGAGAGAGGGTTATCAAGTTCATTTACGTGTTTACCGAGGCTGCCAGCCATCCTGACTTGTTTGGGGGAGGACTGTTTTTATATGAACTGAACTCCCTTTCTGATGGTCTGTTGGCAGTAAAACAGCATGAAATCTCACTCATCATTATTACTTACTCAGTGGACCTGTTTTTCATCAGGAGAGTTTAGCATTTAATCAGAGTTTGGGGTGCATCATTTCTGAACATGCATATGGTGCCTCTAGCAACAAAAATCATTAAAATTTGGCTCTTGGTGTAATGACGAGGTGCATGAATGGGGTGGAAGTTGTAAAGGACTATAAAACTGTTAAATTTGGTGTGTGGGAGGAAGAAATTATTTGTAAAACCCATAAACTTCTTTAGCCAAAATATCTATTACATGCTAACTGGCGCTAATGAGCTGTTCTAAAAGTCCAGGTCACTAAAATATATATTTGCCTCTCTTTCTGGGTAAGTGAACATTCAAAAAGGAACTGCAGGTTTTCCTTACTATTTCTGAAGGAAAAGCCAAACAACCTTAGTACTACAAATTAAGGGCCTAGGCCACATTTTTTAAAAAAGTATTATTTTTAGAAACTGTTACCTCGAAAGCAAGAACTTCCCATAAGGTTTTGCACTGAGATTTTCTAAGCCATTGTCTTATTTTTATCTATATAATGAATTAAAATATATAAATTCTCAAAGGATGAATATCTTTAATATTAATGTTAACTTTAAAAAGAAAAACTTTAAGTGTACCAGTACATAAAAGTAAAGCATACCATCAAACATTCTGACAGTCTAGGGAAATTGATGAGAATAAAGAAAAACCAACATTCTATATTGATACCTATGTCTGTGTCTATATATGTATATTTATTTCTATATTAATCTATATATTTATCTCCACTTATCTACATCAATATCTATATACCCAATATCTGTCTGAGAAGAGAGATGCAATGAAAATCTGCTTATAATCAGTTATAGGCATGCTATAAATGAATCTGTCATAACCAGATGAGAAAAATAAAATTAAAATCCCCTTTTTACCACAGAGCCACAGTTCCAGTCCCTTACTTTAGTGTGTTGCTTTGACTAGCTTTATCCAAATTGTAAAGTTAGTAAAAGGCAGGATTTGCTATGTGACTTAGTGATAGGAGACTGTAGTGGGCTTGGCTTTTAGATCAGACTCAATAATTTCTTGGGGAAGTTAAATCCACCCATCCAGTTCCATTAGTAAATTAGCACTAACACAATTGTAAATCACACAGCTACTGCTATTTATGTCAAGTGAATGAGGATAACTCTGGCTCGGTTCCAGTGAACTGCCAGTAAACTGATTCCAGATCTCCAGAGGTGGAAGGCTGAGTCAATCAATCTTTATTAGGCAAAGAGTCTGAGCAGGAATAACAATAGCACCCCAATCCGTTAATTAACAGAAAGAAATGGAAATTTAATCAACATGTAATTCAATGTCTTTTAAGACTGGGAATAATGAAACTAAGGAGGTGAAAGATATTTTTTGTAGATAGTTTTGCTCTACTCGGTTCTGATGTGGAAGAGCCTTCTACCAATTGCTCTCTGACTTTCTAAGTTGCCAAGAGAAGACAATGACTGAAAATCTGTTGCCTATATCTTTAAAAACGGCTTCAGATTTTGGTACCTGTCTTATTTTACCCTCGATTTAATTAACGAAACTATTAATAGAATGGTCAGAACTAAAACACATATTCTGGATTCTGTCTTCCCTAAAATTTTCATCTGCTTGACCCAAATGTATGGAGTAACTACTAAGTAACAAGAATTCTAGGTGCTGGGGCTGCTGTGATACCAAAGGCAGAAACATCCCCTGTCCTCTCTGAGCCTACAGGCCACATATGAATAAATCAGCCCAATTCTAATAGAATGTTATTTGTATGGTGTTATGGAAATCCAATTAGGGGATCAGGCAAGACTTCTGTCAAGAAAACTATTAAGTTGAAACCTGGAGAATGAGTTTGAATTAGTCACATGAAGAATAATAGACTGGCTATTTCATCAAGGGGCAATATGGAGAAACAGACTGGAAGGCTGTGTGGTAATTCCAAGGAGCTGGAGAAAGGTCTATGTGGTGGGGGTTGAATTTAGTAGGGAGAAGTTAAAGGGATCAGGTGAAAAAGGAAGTCTGGACTTGGATCATAAACTCATTGTTAAACCAAGTCAAGGAGTCTGACATTTTTCAAATGGCAAAGAAATGTTTTTGAAGCATTATAAACTATTGAGAAAATAGTTATAGAAAGATTACACTGCAATGTGGACAGCAAATTGGAAGGAAAAAGGGTGCATATTTAGGGAACTGTGAAAATAAAGGCTTAGGACAAAGGTGCTAGTTCTCTGGATTAGGGAAGTGATAGCAGAGGTGATGCTGAGTGGCTGTGTGTGCGGGTTGTGGTGGTGGTGGTGAGTAACGTACACAGATCACCAGGCGGTGCAATGGGATAGAAGCCGGTGCTGTTTCCTGGTGTAGGGGTTACAGTAGTGTAGACTAATAGGAAAGCGTAATAGGTACATATTTAGGCAAATTGATTTTGAGATGCCTGTGGAATAAATGGGTTGTATGCACTCAAAGGTAGGGGTCTGGAGCTCAGGAGAAAATTTGAGACTGTGGATGTAGATTTATGAGTTTTCAGCATATAGATGGCTTTTAAGCACTAGGAGTGGTTGGAAAGTCTGGAAGGCAGAGTACATGGAATGAGAAGAGAAAATTTAGGGGAATAACATCAATGTCTTCTCTCAATGACTCACTCCCTTTTTTTTTTTATCATACTCCTCTTCAGTGTGGATGATGGCAACATTCACAAAAGGGACACACATACAATGCTTTTTGTTATTTAAAAGAAAATTGGGGGAATACTGATATGAAAAGATATTAAAAGAAAAAAATCTGGACTACACACCTAACAATGAAGTAATGAGATAATTTTTCTAATGCGAATTTTGATCAGAGTTGTGTCCCTGCAAAAGAGTTAGTATGTGCATGAAGGAACAATTAATTCTATGCCTCCACTAGAGACACAACTAGAAATGTTTCTGGAGCTGGTAATTTGGTCTCTGATTGACCTTGTGACCCTTAATAAGCTACAGACAATATTTTTAGTGTTTGCTACACTTTGCTTTACAATTTCTGTAAGAACAGTCTAAAAAGTCATCTGTAAGAGTTCCTAAAGGTATTCATTTCTAAAGTCAAGATTCATTTCCTAAAGTATTCATTAATTAATTTCTTCATCCATTTTTTCTGTCATTTTAAAGATAATTTTGCATGTTTCATTATAGATTTAAATATTTCCAAATATCTGCATTGTTAAATTCCAGAACATTTTTCTCCTTTGGCAATGGCTTTTCTATTTATAGAAAGCTTACTACCCTGTGGTTTCTGAGGAGCCTAAAGGCCTTTCATTCTTAGGGAATAAATCTATAACCACTTAATAAATTTGTGTTTGCAATGACAATAGAACATATGTCATACAAATGATCACTGAGTCCTGCCTTCACAGTGAATGCTTTCAGTAAGACAATGCAATTTATATGTTTTAGTTTAAAGAAGTTTTGATAGACATAGCTTCCATGTAGACATTAGCAAATGTGACCAGAGAAAGTTTTTTGCTATACTCAGTCCTTAGGCAATCAGCTCTGAGTGAATTTGTTTTACCAAGTTTTATCAAGCTAGGATGAAAACCGAGAATAGGGCTTGGAGTATATTGAAGCCTCCATTATCATCCTTTTTAATAATCTTTCTTTTTGTAATATAACATTTCTTATCTCTAAATGAAGTGGTTCCTTCCCTTTTCCCCCTATGTGACAATATGTGCTCTTCTTAGAAGACTAAGGTATGTCTTCATGGAGAAGGTAGAACTCCAACTGAGCAGGAAAGGGTCCATATTTGAGGAAAGGGCCTAGTTGTTCTGTTTGAGAAAAAGCATGGTATATTTGTAAAATAGAGGAGTAAATGTGTTTTCCTGGAATGGCAAGTCTTCTCTGGAAAATTTTGGGGGATGTTTCAACTGTATATGTTAAGTGGTGCTAGCAGAATATTATTATTCTGGAAACATTGGTTCATTCACCTAAGTTTTTAAAAATGGGAGAGAGGTGTTTTCATTAATATCCCTTCATATATATATATCCTGCCTGTTTTTTTCTGCATAAGATCCCTCAAATCTATCATTATCCCCACTCCACTGTCATACTCCTTGCTTGAAATAATTTGTTTTTGTCCCATATGATAAAATTCCTTTCTTTTAGTTATAGTCTAAGAGAAGATTTTGCTTTGTAAAATCTAGGCACTGACAGAATATAGAAAATCTGAGCTCCTTTAAAAAGCTTAATTTTCTATAATAAGAATGTCAAAATTATGTTTTATATATATGGGAGAAAAAAACAATTCCTACCAAAAATAATGAGGCTGTAATGTGTATTTATTTATGTGTAATATAATTAGATTATGAATTCAAATTTGATTTACTAAGCAATTGGATCTTGACTTTATAAAGTTAAATGGGAAATCATGGAACTCTTCACTTCTATATCCTTTGCATACATTATATAAGAATGTTATTCATAATCTAACTTGAATTTATTCATAGAAATATAAGATAGTAGTGCTTACAGATTCTTTGGGAAAACTCATCCAACGGCTGCCCTTGAGCATGATTTAAATTCCTTTATCACCCGTTTCTGGATAAATTCAAATTCATTGATGTCTCTCTGAGTGCACAGTCCCCAGAAGGGGCACTTATTTCAACAATGATTCTCAGCCGAGCAGAGAGGGACTCTCAGCTTCCTCACTTCAAGAAGTCATATTTGATTGATAAAGCTCAAGATTATATTAGCTTCTGCAGAAACAACTGTTTGACTTGGTTAAAGCAGAATACTCAAGTCTTTATAAAATCTACTTACATTACCTCAGGGATGGGAAACAAATTGGATTCCTCTTAAAATCAGTTCAATTCAAAATATAATGAAATTCTTTTGAATCTGTTAAAGATTTGTAATAATTAGACCCAAATGTGTGTTCCCAGAATTTGAGGTGATATGGAAGGAAATAATGAGGAAGAGGGTAGGCTTGCAAACTATGTTCAGAATTAAAAAACACATAGGGACATTCGGTGCTTATTGATAATAAGGGTGGAAAATTAAAATGTTAAATTAACTATTTTCACTTTTACCTAGAATCCTATCAACTCAATGTTATAAAGTTGTTCATTTTATGTAGTTCTGAGGTTGTATTTGTATGCGTTCATATATATATATATATATCTGCAATATATAATTACTTAATAAACATAGAAAAATAAATAAATTATTCTTGAAAAAATGCAATGTATCTGCTGTATAAATTAAGTTGGAAACATTTTTGAAACTGGTGTCTTTAAAAGGTAGAATATCTGAATATATTTAAGAACACTTAGTTCTGGTTGTAGAATAAAACCTAGTTTAGAAATTTCATCCTCTGTGGCTGGGCTGGCAGAATATGGGCTGGCAGAACCATCTATTCGACTTATTGTTTTTGTGGCAATTTTGTTATGAGTGTGGTCAAGTTTCCCTTTGAGATCCTCACTTAGGTGAAATCTCTCCTGTATGCACCATCTGTAACAGCCCCTAGGAAGCTCTCTCCTTGGGTTTCTCATGTTTATGCACATTTATTATAGTCAATGCTATGAAAGAAAAGCAACTTTCTTTCGGTTGTCTCAACAAAATTGTTTTCTACTTTTCCCCTAATCTAGTCAGAAGGACTCCCAATTCTGAAATACACAATACATTTTAGCTAAAGCAAGTGGAGAAAGTTCTGTGACTTTTCAATCCGGAAAGCTTTGTTTTGGCTCTCCTGGCTTTCCAGAGTTCTCATTAAGCTTCAGTGTCCCTTGGTTTTAGGATGTGTGTTCAGTGATTCAGGCCACCAGAGAGTTCCCTTGCTCAGAGCCCAGCCTCTTCTGGTTAGGAGCCACAACATCTGCAATTCTGTTTTTCTGTTGAGTTGGGATGCAGTCATCATTCTTTTTCCTTTTGGTATGAGCATGATATGCTGAAAAAAAAAGTCCCAGTTATTCTTCATTTTGCATACATGTTATTATGCATGCAGAAATAATTTATGGCCATTGGCAACAGCATAAATATTTGAAAGTGATTTTTTCTATTATTTGCTAATTTTCTATGTATGAGCTTTTTATTGTATATTTGTGAATATCTTTATGGAGCATCAAGCATGAGTAGACTCTTAAAGCATTAAGAGGTAACTAAAGAAAATCTTATCTTAAGCTGGAGTTCTTTTTTAACTAAAAAAAGTTGAATATGTTTTTTAGAGAAAATAATCTCAAAAGTTTTTATCCGTGACTTACGTATGCCTTAAAGCTATTCATTTGACAGCATACTTTGGCAAAATTTCTTTTTGGTTGAGAAGGAAGCACAATACTCATAACTATTTCAAGTTGTGGCAGATGAAGGGAAAAGTTAATGATAGGATGGCAGCCACAGCACAGGCACCTGGCACATGTTAAGGATTTTAGGCTGCTCCTTGCAAGAGCAAAGAGTGGCAAATTGAAAATATCTGTGCCACTTCTGTAGTATAATTTCTGTGTGCGTGTGTGTGTGTGTGTGTGTGTGTGTGTGTGTGTGTGTAGGTTTTGGATGGATTGAGTTGATCAACACCATAGACCCAGATTTCACTAGCACTTCTGATTCTCATTCCTCCACATGCTTTGGTCTTAATTTCATTGCTAAAGAAATAGCTGTCTGTATTATTCCACGCTTTTATTCCATTTACCTATCATCTCAGAAATCTTGTTTATTTCTTGTTATGAAACATATCTGATGCCTTTGCATTTGAGATGCAGGCTGTGGTGTGGTTAGAGTTAGGGCTTAGCGTCAGCCCAACTCTGATGTAGTTCTGGTAAGGATTTGCCAAAGATACATTCAGACGTTGTAACAGTTTTAAAGAAAATTCAGAAATGCATACTATACATATATAAGTATTACATTTTCTCTTTTTCTTTCCTCTGGTTCCTTTTGGAGATTTACTCCAAGGTTAGGTTCTTTGAAGACATTTTTCTTTCCTGTCCTTTGATCCTCAAACTATTTTTTAAAAATTTAGAGATAATCACATTGGCTGTCTTCACTTCATCTCTTTGGACCCGATTTCCTCTTGATTGTAAACTTGTCATTGGGGAATCCTTTCCTTCCTTTAGGCCAAACAGCTGTTTTTTATTTTATTTTTCTTCTTCTTTTCCTTTTCTTTTTCCACTAAGGAGGTCAAGTTCCTTTGAGGGGGAAAAAATCCTTAGTTCATTACGTTCTTTTCTTTTATACCAACGTGTACAAAGAGAAATATAAATTGCTTTTTTGTTATTGTTGTTCAAAATATTACAGATGTCCCTTTTTCTCCCTAATGACCCATTCCACCCCCACCCCAGTCCCTCTCCCTTCCATTGTCCATGTCCTTGGGTTGTGCATACATGCATATAAATTCTTTGGTTACTCTCTCCCCCTCCACCCACCCGCCCTCCTCCATCCCTCTGACAATCCTCAGTCTCATCTATGCTTCCATGTCATCAAATCTGTTCTGTTCATCAGTTTATTAAGCTCTTTAGATTCCACATATAAGTGAGATCATGTGATGTTTGTCTTTTGCTGCCTGACTTATTTCACTTAGCATAATTTTCTCCAGGTCCACCCGTGCTGACCCAAAGGGTACTTCTGCCTAGTATTCCATGGTGTAAATGTCCCACAGCTTTTTTATCCACTCATCTACTGATGGGCACTTGGGCTGTTTCCAGATCTTAGCTATTGTAAACTGTGCTGCTATGAACATCGGGGTACATATATCCTTTCTGATTAGTGTTTCAGGATTCTTAGAAATTGCTTTTGCACTGAGAGTTACTATAGCACCTCTTCCAACCTTCAGATAATATCCAGTTAGCAACTTATTATAGCTAATTTACTTTTATCTGTAAATATGAAAAATGTGTTCTTAGCCATATATTAGTGGCTTGCTGAAAATAGTGCCATTGTTTAGCTTTTGTTCCTATTTTGCTGTGCTTTCACATCCCACTTATGCATACCTAGGACTGGTTAATAAAAACCAGTAATCAAAAGCCTATTTTAGTTATTGCCAGTGTTTGGGACACTCCTTATTCTATCTATATAGTGTTCAATATCTTTGAATTGAGTGACTCATTACATGAATGGTGTTGAGAACCAATAGATTTTGTTAGTATGAGATTATGTAATCAGAATAGTGATGGGTACCAGGCTGGCATGGCTCAGTGGTTGAACATTGACCCATGAACCAGGAGGTCAGGGTTCCATTCCCAGTCAGGGCACCTTCTGGGGTTTGGGGCTCGGTCTCCAGTAGGGAGTGTGCAGGAGGCAGCCGACCAGTGACTCTCCCTCTCATCATTGATGTTTCAATCTTTCTCTCCTCCTTTCCCCTCTCTGAAATCAATAAAAATATATTTTAAAAAAAGAATAGTGACAGGCAATACATGTGCTGTCAGTGCAGAGAACTGTTAGTAAAATTAGCCAAATCAGTGTTAGTTTACATTTAACTTGACAAAATGATGATACATGAAATCGTGAAACTCATACAGGTTTGCTATATCTTTTTGAAAGTCAGGGTATCACCCAGGCCTAAATGATCTTACCTTACTTTTCTTTGTGAAAGGAAAGAGCACAAACATAATATTCACTAATAGTAAGACAGTCAGACAGTCTATTTGCTTTTCTTCCCTCCCTCTCAATGATTCGACATGTAGGTTAATTTCACTGAGGCATGTATTCCAGAAACACAAATAATTTAGTTGCACATCGGGTGGTAAAGCAGTTTTGATTTCTTTGTATGTAACCTCTTACTTTTTTATGCTTCAGCACTTGGAGTCAAGGCTTTCTCCAAGGTGACAGAGGGAAATACATCAGCTCCAGTCATTATGTTTCTGCATGTTTCCATAAAATAGGAACGTCAGCCAGCACTGCTGTCATTTTAGTGAAGTGTTTCTAAATAGTTTCCATCATTCTCTCTGCCCCTCTTCACTCTTCCTCAATAAAGGGGAAGCTACAAAGATCAATGACAGCCTGGCATCCTCTGTGTCTTCTGGGCGCTAAAAATACATGGAAAATCACTGCCCATGTGTCATCTTGTATTCTGTTGTTTTCCTCTCTTGTAGGTACTCACCCATGAGGGTAAAATTTGTTCCTTCTATTTCAGTTGCTTTGGGGGAAGGTGTCTGAAGCTATTCATCTATAACTGAATGGGTGAATTAATTCATTGTGAGAAGTTGTAAAATACCCAATGTGAGACGAAACTCTAACCAAGAAATAACTTGCTCTGTATTTCAACACTCACTTGGCTCTTGCACCTTCAATTAAGTTAAGAAATCAAGGATGGCAGTGACATGACTAATAAGCCCCTACAACCCCCTGCCCCCCCAAGGGAATAAATCTTTGTTTTTATCTATTTTTATGAGTTTTGTTTTCCTGGTTCCTGGTGAACTGTTTTGTTCTGCAGATGTGAAATTTTGACTGATTTTTTTAACAAACAGTTTTTTGAGAGACGAGATGGTGTTGGAAATATGAATAATTACAGATAGAAAATCACATGTCTTCATGGCCTCTTTTCTCGCCCTCTTTTTAAAGATATTTTAAAATTGATTTTTAGAGAGAGAGGAAGGGAGAGAGAGAAAGTAATGTCTATGTGAGAGTGGAACATCAATCAGCTGCCTCCTGCACGCCCCAAAACTGGGGCATGTGCCCTGACCAGGAATCAAACCAGCAACCTTTTGATGCATGGGACAACACTCAACCAATTGAGCCACATTTGCTAGGACTCTTTTGTTTTTATGTGTGCATTTGTTTGTTTAATTTGTGAAGTATTGTGCCAGATTCCAGACTCCACATCATCAGTTCCCTTTACTGGGGTAGGAATAGCATTGTCACCCCTAAAATGGAATTTACCTTGTGAGAGTTCACTGAGGCCACTCTCTTCACTGTTTCTGTAAGATATCCAGGCCATCTCTTGTAACAGAAAAGAGCTATTTTCCATTACAAAACACAGCCCAATTTATTGTACCGTCATTTGCCAACTTGATAAACCATCCCTCTTGAGGTGTGAATGAACATCACTGCCTACATGGTTCCACTTTATGGTCACCTAAGATACAGCATCTAATTAGCATGTTGGTCTCAAGTGCCTTTCCTTAGCCTGATCTTATATATTCTGTATCTGGCCAGAATTCTCAGGGTGGTTGTCAGTTTGGTGAATTCCATGATTTTAATCAGAAATGCAAGTTCTCTCTTATTCTGTTTCAAGGGAGAAGAGATGGCTAAACCACAGGTTTCCTCACGCTCCTGTATTTCCTCATAATTCTTGAATTACAAACTTTGAAAGTAGTAAATATCTAGATCTCCAGAGCTTTAGAAAGAGAAAAATTAAATTAAAAGAGCAAGACTTTTCACACAGCAAACACACCCATAGATTTCTCTGCCCACATTCAAATCTGGGGGAATGATTATAATCTTTCATGCTCGAAAGCAACAAAAAAAGGTATTTTTAGGTAGGCAAGGGCTTAGCACACTATGTAGTTCTGGTAAAAGAAGAGAATGAAGTTGTTTTTACATACATTTCTGCCTGAAATAATGAAATGATAAAAAAACAATGAAAATTAACCTTAACTATAATAAACTTAGAGCCACATACTCATACCACATAATATCTTTTAGAAAGAGTGATAACCTGAACCTAAGTGAAATAGGAAAACAAGAACAAGTACATATCTCTACAGAAACACCAATATGGCAAATTTCAAATTTCTTTCAATATAAGTCAGAGGATCCTAAAGGGCCCTGATCAAAAGTTCTTTATTTGGGAAGATGAGGATTTGGGAATGGGCAATAGGGTATAGTATCCAATTTCTCCACTATAAGAAATCAGGGAAAGGAAGGCTTCATGTAGGACGTACCATTTTTAATTGCTTTGAACTGGAAAGAAATGGTAGAGACCTGTGGTAATGCAAACGTTTCAGGTGAGGCATCAACATGAAAATCAGCTTTATAGATACTGAATGATGTTCTTTTTTAAAAATCCTCACCTGAGGATACGTTTTTTTCTTGTGTGTGTTTTTGAACTGATTTTTAGAGAGAGTGGAAGGGAGAGAAAAACATTGATGTAAGAGAGAAACATCCACCAGCTACCCCCCATCCCCTGCCTACTCCCTGACCTGAGAAGGAACCCGCAACTCAGGTATGTGCTCTGAGCAGGAATCAAACCTACAACCTTTTGGTACACAGATGATGCTCCAAGCAGCTGAGCCACTGGGCCAGGGCCTGCTTAATTTAAGCAAAGGTAAGTTAACATTCAAATATAAAACAGAGACGAGTGTGTTCCAGAAACAAGTGTGTTTCGCATCTTCACCATGAGTCCTGGGGCTGTACACTAACATGGCATCCAAACAGAGAGAGCTACTTGGTGAGGAGCAGTGGCTTCAGGCTGAAAATGAATTTACCGAATTTGACTGAACATATTTTCTTACATAGAATAACTGAATCCAGGCTGCTCAGTTATTCTCTAACCCATTGGCCCCATTTGACCCCAAGTAGCCAAAGAACTGAAAATATACTTAAAATGATTTGTAGTCCAACCTTTAAATTAAGTCCTAAGGAAATAATTCAATCAGTTTACAATTAAAAAACCACAAGACCTGAGACAGAGACCACTGTACCACTCTTACACAAGTGACAGCTTGCAGAAAGATGTATGGCAATTTCATGATGAACTATAGATAGAACAAATCCAACAAGAGATGTGTGCCTGGATGTTTAAAATTTATTTTAAAAAATGTTTCCAAAAGGAAAGATGGTGAAAAATAAGCAATGACTTCAGGAAACAAGGAAAATTTGAATAAGACACTTTTTTTACATAATTAAAAAAAATCAAATAAATGAGCTATTTAAAATAAATTGTTAAAAATAAATTTAAAAGATGATGTAATAAAATAGAATTACATTTTTAAAGGGGACTAAAAGAGGAAATAAATAGTAGAAAATAAGAAACCATTTGGAAATGAAAATCCATATTAAAAGCAGATGGATGTGGAAACATATTCTTGAAACCAGCTTCAGTGGTATGAAAGACAGTCCTTGGAGAGAAAACCTGTGAGGCTGTATAAAAGAAGAGTAACAAGATAAACACGATGGTACAGAAAATAACGGATAGAGGAAGGCTTAAAAGGGGTCATATCATGATGCCATTTCTAGACACCTATGATGTAGAAATAATTGCATAAGTGTCCAACCAAAAGAAGCTGGTCACTAAAGCCATTAACATTTGCAGAATTAACTGGAGCACTGTCCATAGGCTATTTTGTATGACCACAACATTTTGAACCAAGCACAAATCATAGACATATAAAGGAAGTGGAAATGTACTTATAATTATCCAATAACATAATTATAGCATTCATAGATCTTTCTAAAATAAAACACAAAACAAAACTTAGAGACAGAGTCGAATTGACTGAAACATTAATCAAAAGAAAAAAGACTGTGAATGAAATAGCATTATATAAAGACTGGTAGTAAGCATTGTATTCAACAGAGAATGCATCCTCTTTGCAAGTGCTTTTGCTCCATTTGCAAAAATAATGAACTTAAAACAGGCCAAAAATAAAAACATAAATACATTTAAAAACTGAAATAATAAAAACAAAGTAAGGGAAGTTATAATAAAACTAAAAAATAAAGACAAAATTAGAAGCAGACAAATATCTGACCACTTGGACATTTTGAAATGTTTTCTGTCTTTGATTTCCTCTCAGCTCAAACAAACAAATGTCAGAACCAGAAAAATGATAACATGTTAATTATTAAAAATATGTGACACAGATTTAGCTCTACAGAGATAAAATTCATAACAGTAAACTGTCATAACAATGAACTACAAAGAGTGGAATTCAATTAAGCACTGATGATAGGAGATTATTTACAAAGAGCAATAAAAATCACAATTTAAGGAGCAGTAAAAGGTATTGAGATCAAAATGAGCTTAGACTGGGTTGCCAGCAGAAATTGAAAGAACAGAGAGAGACAGATATGAAAGGGTTTACGGGATTGGAAAATTATTACTTCTGAATCCCAAATAGTAAAGAAAGACGGAAAAAGGCTTTGAACAACAGGCTTAATGGGTTTCTCACTCAACTGAATTAGTCCTATGTCAAAGAGCATGCTATGTTTGGCCCCCACCCATTTGTTTCAGATGGTCTCAAGGTAGCACAATGAAGTTAATTGAATGGGGTAATTAGTATATCCTCAAAAAAAGAAAAAGGAACAGAAACCTCCCAAGAGTTTGATGGAAGAAAATGAACCTGGCTGGACAAAGTAAAAACAATGTTTCACTGCTTAAACTTTAAGTCTTAAAATAATCTTTGGGTCCTCCAAATGTCTTCTCAGGAGGATTCATAATTGCTACAGACTAACAGCTGTTCTGTTTCTCTCTTAAATTCTCCCAAATGGTGACCCTCCACCACTACCCTGCTATTATCTCTGGAGCAAGAAGTAATTGGTCCTTTCAGTTCATTGGTCACTCGACCCACAAGGAACCTCATTTCAGGTCTGATGAAGAGCACTGCCCCCCCCCCCCCCCATTTAGAGATCCTGAACTTTGAGATGGGCATTTGGTTGTTTTCTTGGAGGAGGAGGTGGCTGTAATCTGTTTGGAAAGAAAGATACAAGTTGGAGCTTCAAGAGGAGGCTCTGGTGCTACAGTTCAGTTCTTCACTCAATATAGTTTCCTTTCATCCAGTGCATTATAGCTCAGCTCCCCTTCCCAGCCTCCCTGGCAGTTATTTGTGTCTATGTGAATGAGTTCTTGCAAATGGAATGTGAACAGAAAGTAACATGTAATATATATGTTACTTCAAGGCCTTTTACCTTTTGCCAGAATGAGACTGGCCTCATTGGCAGCCTTGGATTAAAAATAGCAGAGCCACAAACTGGAAAGAGCCTGGGTACTTGAATCACGAATTAGAGAAAAGCCATCAGTAACCAGAAACACTTGGTTTTTACTTACAAAAAATAGATTCTTTTTTATTTGAGCCATCATATCTGGAGGTTGCTATTTACAGAAACTAGTGTTTGCTTATCAATGTATGGTACATGACTTTTTTTATTCCTTCTTATTAGAATTTAGTTATTTTCCTTACATAAATAACCTATTCTGTACTGTTCTTGTCCAAATATCTGATCATTTTCTTAGGGTGTGTGCATAGGAATTTGCTATATAAAGATGTAAAATATTTTTAAAGATTTGATAAATATTACCAAAATTCTTTCTAGAAAGATTGTACCAATTTTATAATCCCACCTTCTGTTTTCTGTGTACACTAGACACAGATCTCACTGTTTAAATTATTGGAGTTTTATTATATGTCTTAATATTTGGTAGTATGAACATTCACTTGTTTCTTTTTTGAAAATGCCTGTTCGCTTCTAGCCACATGCTCTTTCGCTGAACTTTAGAAACACTTGTTAAGATCCTTAAAAAGTTCCATAGGGAATATTATATGAGATTTATTCATTTCATACATTTTTTGGGGGAAATTTAATATATTTACAATATTTAGTATTTCCAAATAGGAAGATATTTTTATGTTTGCTTTGTTAATCAACCTCAGTAAAAAATGTGTGCTTTTCTCCACATGCTCAGGCACACTTGCTACTTAAGTTTAAGTCAAATTATTTTATTTTTGTTGCAAGTATGAATGCAATGCATGAGATTTAAATTTATAAGACAAACGTTTTAAAAATCAGTTGTACTTGGAATTATTTCTGTGCAAAAGATTTTGTTTTATTTTGGTAAGTTAATATGAACCAACAATAGCTAAAAACATAAAAGACTTGTCTGTTCTATTTTTAGGCTGATTAATATAGCTACACATTTTAACATATAGGAATCAATAATTTCCTCACATTTTACATCAAACTACATCTGAGCAGTATGTATAGCTAAAGTTGTTACAATTTAAGACAAGTTTCAAAAGTTAAACTTGTCTAGCACAAGAAGATAAAGATTGGGAAGATTTTGGAAATCATGCCAAATAGGAAAAAGTTTAAAAAATTGGGAATGTTTAGATTGCAGAAAGGAAGGCTTTGTATAACAGATGTAACCAAATATGTGAGGAGTTATCCTGTCAAACGAGTAGATTTTTCAGTTCTCTGATGAATGACAAAACTAGCACCAACAGATAAAGATCCAGTGATAGAAATATTGATGCAATAGTAAGTGAAACCTTTTGACCACTAGAAATATCCAAGAACGAGCAGGTTTTTTTTCCTGAGGCTGGAGCTGGGCAGGCCATCTGTCAGGGACACAGAGTAAGACATTCTTGTACGAGGTCACAGCCTGGCCTCGATGTCCCTAAGGTCCCCGCCAGCTGTGATTCGGTCATGAGAGTGTCATGCAGTGAAGGTGGTCCCTTCAGTTAGTAGAGCCTTATTTTAGCAGTCTCAGCAGTCAGGGCTAGTGCCAACTATGATTTTATTCTTCTATCTATTAGTTCTGTGTTGTCCAAATTTTGTTTGTGTGGAACAACTCCCTATCCCCTGCACCTGCAGTTGAAAATTCAAGTTGCACAATCAAGAATTTACTTCTCATATTCGAATGGTTCTTCCAACAGCAATACAATTTCTTTTGCCACAATTAAATTCCCTCCCCCCTTAAAAAAATCTTACCATATTATGTGGCAACCGTTTTAAAATAATTTCAGGTCCTAGGCTCAAAATACAGAATATTAAATTGTGGAATCTGGAATAAAAATCATCATAATAATAGCTCTTTATAATTCAGAGCATTTAGGATATCTAGTCTCCTACATAGTAATAGCTTATTGAAAAAGCAATGGTCTTTTATATCTTAGCTTCTGAGTTAAAAAGTAAATCTAAGAAATAATGCTTTATGCAGGGGCATTATAACTGTTATAACACTGTTTTTATGTCCTAATTTCTAGCAAATATAAATGAAGGTCTAAGAGAATTGGCTTCCTAAGACCTGTTGCAGGTCTTCATTGAAGGGAAGGTGATCATACCATTCACCACAAATGAATTCACTTGGCATGTGCTCGCTACACTCAGGACTCATCAAAACAACACCATGCTATGGTCATCTTTTAATTATTTATTTCTTGGCAGAAAAACAACAACAAAACCCCATCAAAATACATTTTAGGACTTTGTTGTTTTTATTTTTATATTTTCTCTCTCTCTTTTTTAAAAAATATATCTTTATGGATTCCAGAGAGAGGAAGGGAGAGGGAGAGAGAGAAAGAAACATCAATGATGAGAGAGTCATTGATTGGCTGCGTCTTGCAGGCCCCTGATTGGGGATCGAGCCCCCAACCCTGACATGTGCCCTGACCGGGAATTGAACCGAGATCTCTTGGATCTTAGGTAGATGCTCAACCGCTGAGCCCCGCCCCGCAGAGCTCTTGTTTTTATTTTAGGGACTTAAAAAAGTCCCTAAACTTAAGAGTTCCTGACAGGTCTGCAAAACTGGGTGATGGCACAGGCTCTCTTCATGCTGCATCTTGTATTTTCAGACTGCCTTGGCTCACTGACGAAGGTGCTGGGAACCTGACAACACCCCCCCTGGGGAGTGGACAGCAGGTTTTATATTGCCTTCCCAGGGATGTTGCTCCATGCATTTCTCTAATTCTCCTTGCTCTGTTTTCTGGGACCTACCCAGTATGATTTTAGTATAGATTTGTGTTTTCATTGTTTTTCTGAAAACACGGAGAAACTTAGAGTAAATTCAAATATATATGTTCAATCACTCAGTGTGGTTAGTTTACTTGGTAGAAAGTTTATTCTGGAAGTGCTGTAAGGGTAGAAGGATAAATAACCTATTGTAATAAATCGATGTTTGGGGTAAGGATTCTGATGGCCTGAATTGGACTGGGATGAAGATGAGGCAATGTGCAGACGTAATATTTAGAAGAAAATATCAGCGGATACTGTTGGTGTGTTGCATGCAAGGAATAAAGTGGATGAGATAAATACATGGAAAGATAACTATAAGGGTGTGTATTAAATGCAATGACACAAAAAACCCCAGGGCATTATGAGAGTTAAGAATAGAGAAACTTAAGTTCAGGGGCATCAGGGAAAGCCAAGGATGAAGAGGCATCAGATGCAGTTACTTGAAGGTCATTGTTAAGAGGAGGCTCACGCTGGATTTAGGGGGTTGAGGTAGAGACAATGAGCAACAATTTTTTTAGATGCTTGGTTTTTAAAGGAAAGAAAGCTCTGAAGCAATAGCTAGAAAGCCATGTAAATTCATGGAACGTGGAAGAGGTGTGTGTTGCCTTTTTAATAGGTGTGACTAGAGAATAATTACATGCCGATGTAGAAGAGCCATTAGAAAGTGAGATTAAGTGCACAGGAATGATGACCTAACCCATGAACCACAGTTCTGGAGGGTACAGGATGTCAGCCCCAGTTACCTGAATAGCCTGGACCCTGCTTCCTCTGAGACAGGATAAAGGAGATAAGGAGAGGTGTGGCTTCGATGGGGAAGCAGGAGATCAGGAGGGCGTTCATGATGACGATAAGAGTGGAGCCATCTGGTGTGAGGTGAGAGCCTGTAGGGACAGAGGGCCCGAGAACAGGGGCAAGAGTTTGGAATGACCACTAAAGGGACTGTGAGAGGGAGCTTATTCAGAATATGCAATTGGATGGCTAAGTCGTTTTGAAAGCAGGGATGAAAATGCATAACAAGAAGCCTTGTTGGGGTCGTCTACTGGTCTACATAGTTGTATATGTACACTTTCCCCCCTATTTTGGTGTCCTAGCAGCTGAGTTGTTCCAGGGGGACACTTTGGAAGAAGAGCAGGGTGAAGAGCTGGAGAGCCCTGAATCATCAAAGAGAGGGAAAGGGGTCACATCAGATTTATTTGGCAAACTAAAAGAAAAAATTGCAACAGAAAATTATTGCTGTTGGAAGATGAATTATATTGGAGTCTCTGTTTGCTGAGGTGGAATAGCAGGAGAGGCTGAAGATGATAGTGGCTGCAGACGGGAAGTGAAAGGCAAGTCATTCCAGTGGAGGCCAGTAGGTTTTAGAAAAGTCGTGTACAGATTGTGAGTCTCTCCAGGTTGTGGCAGGAGGAAAATGATGAGGGAGACACTCAATCCTTCAGGTAGTGTGGAAATTTGCTATTGAAAGCTCTTTTAAAAAAAAAAAAAAAATATATATATATATATATATATATATATATATATACATATATTGATTTCAGAGAGAGGAAGGGAGATAGAAACATCAGTTGTCATCTATCGGCTGCCTCCCACACGCCCCCTATTGGGGATGGAGCCCACAACCCGGGCATGTGCCCTGACCAGGAATTGAACCTTGATTACCTGGATCCTAGGTTGATGCTCAACCACTGAGCCACACCTAGTGGGCTGCTTTTGGAAGCTTTTAATTATTAAAAAGTAATGTAACATTCCATGACATAGTATTGTAAGTCCAGGACTCCTACGTGCTCTCTGCCTGAGGTTCTCTTAAAGTAGCAGCAGGGGTGACAGTGACAGAAAAAATGAGGGTTGAGAATGAATGAACAAAGGAATGAATGGTGTGGCTGCGAGGTGGTCAAGAAAAGGAAGAAGAAAGGGGCCCAGAGGCTCTTGCGTGTTTTTCATGCTTTGGTTTTTACCTCCGTTCGGCCAGTTCCTGACCCATGGGGCTGGTCTACACTGATCGGTCACCTTTGTCATCCATAAAATGGAGATAACGTAGCAACTACTCTAGATGGTGGTGGCGAGAACCAAATGTCACAAGTAGAATATTGAAAACAGTGCGTGGGGCCAAGGGCTTAGGAGACGTTCGCATTCATTAGTATTACTGCTTTACTATTGTGATTATAAAAAGGGAACCAGCTCACTCACCCTGGCCGGGTGGCTCAGTTGGTTGGAGACTCGTCCGGTAGACCAAAAGGTTGTGGGTTCAATTCCAGGTCAGGGTACCTACCTAGGTTGTGGGTTTGATCCCCGATCGGGTTTTTTAGGGGGGCAATTCATCGATGCTTCTCTCTCATCAGTGTTTCTCTATCTCTGTCGCTCTCCCCTCCTTTCTCTCTAAGATCAGTAAACATATCCTTGGATTAGGATTGAAAAAATAAAATAAAACGGGAAACAGTTCACTAAAAGCTGAATATACATCAATATTTATGAAAATGTTCTCTTTAATTGTCTAAATAATAGTTTCCACAAAGGGTCTCTTTCTTTCTGTTTTCCACAGACTCAGGCTTTTTGGGTGGACTCAGTTCTGAATGTGGGGCAGCTGTGGTTGGACATGAATCACCGGCATCAGAATCACTAAGACCCAACCCAGTGTTTTCAAGGCAGAACCTGTCTGTCGGAAAGGGAAAGAAAAGGGAAGATGTCATTTACAGTATCTATTGACAATATCAACAGCTCATTTATTTCAAAGAGAGCATGCTCTCTGCTTCCAGAAAATCTCAAATTTTGGTTTATATTTTCCTTTTTCCACTATTGTCCTTTTTAAAAACATGAATGAATGCAGCTAGAAGAAAAAAATAATCTTTATAAATCATCTTCAGTTTAAGTGTAAAGCATTTACTGTGATTCACAAATGTTCTTGTCAGAAAAAATTGTTGCAAATTTTCATTGTCGAGCCCCAGATTTAGATAAATACTAAAGAAAAAAAAGTGGATTATTATTAACGCTTTCAACAATTATAAATATTCTTAGTGCTAAAAAGTTAATACCATTTTTAATTCGACAGTAAGACCCCGATGAAGTATTTTTCTCATTTGTACATCTGACCTTGCATTGCACTCACTGCCGTGACGGCAGTGCCCCTAGACCTGGCCTGGCGTGGCATGTCCTGTTACCAGGGATGCTCCTTGGTCTGGGAATGTTAGGGGAGATTCTGCTTAATGTGGGAAGTACTTTTTTCTTTAACAGTCACTTCATCTACTAGATTTTAAAAATACATATATATTTTTAGAACCTGTCAAGTGGGTTGTGTTTTTCTTACTGCTGGTACATTGAATGTATCCTTCCATATTTAGTCTACAGCCTTACCTCTCAAATCAATTGCATCATGTGCCAAAATCACTAACTTTCTCCCAATCCCTATATTTCTCTATATGACAGCAGATGGTCACCTGAGAAGTGATAATAAACTCAAAAGGCTTTAAGTTTTCACTTAGAAAAGTGTTTTCCATTTACCTCTCCGAGATTCTTTGTAGTATGAAAGCAGGTGGCCTTATGACGTGAGCACACCATCTCCAGAATAGCTATGTTCTACTTTACCACACATGCACTTAAAAGTGTTGTGGCACTTATTAAACATCATCAAGTATCAACATTGTGGAAAGAATTAGGGTACAAAGATGAGAAATTTTCTTGCTCCTAGAGGACTTACCATCTGATTGATCTCCAGTTTGAGGAAGGAGAGAAGCACCTAGCAAATTCTATAAACAGATTCATATGCAAGGATTCATGCCAGACCATCCACACACTTCTCTGACTACTCAAGTTGCAACATAATTCCGTTATTTGTAACATGAAAGCTAAAAAATATTTTTGTGCCGTTGCTTTCTTCAATTACAAAAGTTCTGCATGAACAAATTATTATAAATAATTTTAAAAATACAAAAAAATACAAGATAAAGGAAAAAGATCTTGCCTCTCCCTTTCTCTTCCCTCTCTCTCCAACTTCTCTGCCCAAAGTGAAAAAGTATTAACAGCTTAAGATGTTTCATTTGCAAGATTTATTTAAATGGAATAAATATCTCAATATGTGTCTTCCCATCCAAGAGCATAGGGTTTGTGCTGCATTTGGGTCATTTTCTACTATGTTGTCTAATTTCTTGTTGCTAATTTATGGAAAAGTTGTTTAGATTTTTATAATTTTACCTTGAGCAAGATTATCATCTCATATTTTCAAAATATTTCTGAATTGGATCTTTTTTATGTTCTAAAGAGATAGAAATGCCATCTACACATAACTACATTATTATATTCAATGTTTTTTTCTACTCATTGTCTTCCTCTTACTCCTTGAGATCGATACTGAGCAGTGGTGGTGATATTTCAGCCAGGATCTTTTTGGTTGCAAATAACATTTTGTTATTGTATTATTTGTATTGTTATTGCAAATAATACCTTTAACTTGAAAAAGCTTACAGCTTGAGGCTGGACCTAAAGTCATTGCAGGTTGGCCTGAAGGATACCCTAAACCAGTAACTGAAATGCAGCCAGGACCCATTCTCTCACTAACTCATTTTGAACTTTCTCTTCAATTAGTCTCATTTTCTACAGTTATTGATCGCCCCTCATCGACAGGCCCATAGATGCAGAAAGCTTCATGTTTCATATCTCGAATTGTCTGCCATTAGTCGGAACTGAATCCCCTTCTTTGGCTTCAGTTAGAAAAATAAAAATGAAAACAAAACCTGAAAAAGAATGATTGGCTTGGCTGGCTCATGCGTTCAGCCTTAAACAACGCTCTGGGAGTGATGACCCCCTTCATCCCCACCGTACAGCTGTGTTGCCATGGGGAGCAGTTCCCAAGGGACCGGGATTATTTTTCGTGGAGGAAATGAATAGTGCTAAGCAGACGGACAAAAGATGCCCACAACAGTGGTCGACCTAATCGTATTAGTAACTTTAATGGGATTGCATTTGAGAAGTGTTTATCTATGAAGTGTGATGTGCATAAATGCTAGTGTTCTGGTAGATACATTTTAACAAGCTAAGGAATTGGTTTTAAACTTTATGTTTGTAATGCTTTTTTAGTATTTCTCCAGATGATCTCATGGATCGTATCTTAATATCTATTCATGTCATTTTAGCATTTACAAGGGTGTTTAAAAAATACCTAGATATCCCTTACTTGAACTCTTGATTCCTTTGCTTTTCCCCCCTCATTTCTTTTCAATTGTCCCTATTCTCCCCCATCCCATTTTATTTATTTTGCTCCTTCCTCCCTTTCACCCTCCCTCTTTTTTAAGGATTTTTTTTAAAATCTTCATTTGAAGATATTTTTTCCATTGCTTTTTCAGAGACAGGGAGAGAGAGAGAGAGAAACCTCCCTCTCTCTCTCAATGTGAGAGAGACACATTGGTTGGTTGCTTCCCGCACACACCCCAACCAGGGCTGAGCCTGCAGCCGAGGTAGGCGCCCTTGGCCAGAGTCGAACCTCGGCCCCTTCAGTCCGAGGGCCAATGTTCCAACCACTGAGCCAAACCGGCCAGGGCTCTCCCTCTTGTGCTCCTTCCCTCCTTCTCTCCCACTTTCCCTCCCCCTCTTCAGCCTTGACAAATTATAAGACCTGGGTAAACAGCTCTCAAAAGAATTGTGACAGTT
Source organism: Miniopterus schreibersii (assembly GCF_964146895.1). Lineage (NCBI taxonomy): Eukaryota > Metazoa > Chordata > Mammalia > Chiroptera > Miniopteridae > Miniopterus > Miniopterus schreibersii. Next base: position 48,445,803 of record NC_138102.1, on the reverse strand, counting down.
CTTGGGGCTGTATTTCACCAGTAATCACAAGCAACAGGCACAAAAAACTAGAACAATCTTCAACTGTCCAAAACACAAGTTCAGCAGAGATGAAGGGAACAAACCTGGACCCGACCAGAGGGCGCTCACACGGCCCTCCCCTCGTCCTGTAATGGGCCAGGCCTGCTGCCGCTCGGGGAGGTGCATGGTCTTCAGGCCCCGGGAGGTGCGTCACCTGAGTAAAGCCCATCTTTCTCTTTAAATCTTTTGAACTACTTCATAATATTCCGAGATGCTCTAGAGACGAGCAAGTTTTGCATTCCTGGGGGGGAAATATCCTCAGCGACAAGTAGTATTCTGTCTATGGCTGAACTGTACTTTAAGTTTTATTTATATTTTTGTCTCTTTTCATCCAAGAGATTAGACTAGAATTTTTTGTAATGCTAACCATTTGCATTTTGACTCAAAGATTTCGCCTTATTTTTCCACTTTCTAAAAAATGTTCTATATTTTGGGATTTGACTATACTTTGATGGTTTTGAAAAACTTGCAAATAAGGCTGTTTGATGCACTTTAAAGCGATAGAATCTTTTAAATGTCTATGATTTTCCACTCTTATCAGGCCAGTCTGGTTATCGCCTATTTTCCTCACAACTCATATCTTTTTTTAAATTTGTAGATGAAAAGTGTCATGGAGTTATGTTACTTTTCCATTCTTAAAGCTGTTCCTGTTCTCTAACTTTTTTGCTTTGTTGCACTAGGCTCTTCAAACAACCAGCTATTGGTTGCTTTTATGAACCTATTATTGGTCCTCTCATTGTTGTATTTTTATTTTATTTACTTCTATTTTTATCCTAATTAACCCCTTCCTTTATAAATTGAGTCTTATTGTTATTTCTTTCTTGATCTTTGCAGTGAATGTCTAGTTTTTAGAACCCTTTTTGTTTTCTAATGTGTGTGTTTAGGATTATAAAAACTGAGTGCCACTTTGCTCCTGTTCTGCAGGGTTTTGTATGTTGTGCTTTTGTAAATAATCTCTCCTTTTAAAATTGATGTTCTCTGTAATCCCAGTTATGTTAAAGTGTGTTTCACATGTTTAAGAGGATACATTTATTTTGAATCTTCTTTGTTTTTATTTTCCATCAACTCATATTCTGGCAACGAGAATGAGCCTAGTTAAAATGACCTGTCTTCTTCAGCTTTCTAGTGCTTTATTTGACATATTATTTTATTTTCTTTCTTTCATTCCCTCTGTTCTCATCTTCAGGAACTGTTATCATATCAACGTTCAAATGGAGCCTACCCTCCATTTCTCTCACGTTATTTGACCCTGTATCTTTTTGACTGCCCGCTGAGGGAACCCACTGGCATTATCATTAGTTCACTAGTTCAGTTTTTAGTTTAATGTGTTCTGCTGTTGAATCTATGATTTTTAAATGTTAGCAGTAATTTTTGTTATTCTAATTTTTAAATTTTTTTCTTAATGACAACCTTTCCAAAATCCTATCAGATTTCTTGTGGCTACTTATTATAGTTATTTAAAATTGCTTTTTGTCTTATCTTTAACTGTTTGTTGAACATAGTCATTCTATTGAATGTTTATTCTAAGTTCCAATTAAATTTACATTTCTTTAGCAGAAGGAATCTTTTTCATATCTATAGTTATGTTACCTCTCTAAGCTTCCTGCAAAAAATTCTTTCCTACATTAGACTCTTTAAAGAACCAGCTTTTGATTTTATTGACCTGCTATTGATCAATAAAGGAAACCTGGTTCCTGTGTGTATGTGAGTGTGTATTGCTAGTGTGTCCTCTAGAGTGAAGACTCCTAGTTCTTTCGTTTGTTTCTCATTATTTGGGAGCACTGCTTTGATTCCCCAGCTTGGGATTGAAATTCAATAAATCTAGGAGCTTTTCTCATAGCTAATTTTTAAGTTGATAATTTTGTATGGCCCACGAATGATGTTATAAATATCCAAATGGCCCTTGGCTGAAAAAAAGTTTCTTACCCCTGCTAAGTCATTCACACAAGTCAATTAAATGAAGCACCTAATAGTAAGAAAGAACCAGTCAGAAGCAGTGACTCCAGTCTTATCTCCCCAGTGTCTCTCTTCTGTTCTCTGGGCAAGATAATCTCACAGAGTAGACACGGCTGGTAATGGAGTAACATTAATGATGTGTCTTGGACCACAGTTTCATTTCAGCGAGGGTCCCACTGTATTTGCCCTCCCAACCTAAAGGGGATCAGCTTAGATCTAAAAATGAGTCTCCGTGTGTCATGGGAGAAAGCAGGATGTGCACCGTTGTCTCATGCCATCATGTTGTTGCCAAAAAGAGGGACCTGGACGTCCATGGTTCTTCCTCAGGAGGTTTCATTACAGCAAATACTTTGTTGCCTATTGAGTTTTCACCTCTAAGGCCTGTTCTTCAGGATGAGTATCTTACTTCCTGTTGGCCCAGCAGCTTCACCTTGCTAAGTGATATAAATGTCTATTACCTTAAAATATTTGAGGCCACAGATTTCTGACCAACTCAAAAGTGTTACCTGTTTTCTAATCAAAATACTTCTTGTTTGTAAACCTCCAAGAATCTTGTTCTCCTTTTTTTTTTTTCCATTTCTTAATAGCAGAAAAAACAACTAACAGAAAATTTAAGACATTTCTTATACAGCTAAGACCACCAAAAATCATAATTTGAATTTTATATATTTCCTATTCATGAGTAATTTTTAGGCTTGTATTTTTTTTTAACCCTTAGCCTAGGATATTTTTTCTATTGCTTTTCAGAGACAGTGGAAGGGAGAGAGAGAGAGAAACATCAATGGGAGAGAGACACATTGATTGGTTGCCTCACGCGTGCACCCTGACTAGACTGAAGATCGAGCCTGCAACCAAAGTACATGCCCTTGGCTGGAATCGAACCTGGGACCCTTCAGTCTGCAGGCTGTCACTCTAACCACTGAGCAAAACCAGCTAGAGTTTGTATTTTTTTATTCAAAAGTTAAGCTGTAAGTTGTTTTTTTGTTGGTTTTGTGTTTTTGGTTTTTCAGAGGTTGTGCCTTTGTTTCTTTGATACAACATACAGTTTCAGTATAATGTTTTGTATACAGTGCACTCATTTTTTATTTTTTATTGAATAAGTTTTAAATTCCAGTTTAGTAAATATTTTCCAATGTGAGTTCATTGCCTCCAAGGTACACAAAGAATGACTAGTAATTGCCTGCCAAGTTGGGCATAGCAATGAATAAACTATATTCTTAGGTTTTCCCTTACCCTGAATGGACAGAAAACCTAGAGCATATTTTACGCGATTAGTAGCTTCTGCCTGTGTGTGTGTGTGAGAGAGAGAGTTCAAAAGCAGACAGAGCCTAGAGTGCTATAAGTAAGCAGAACTCTTGAAATAACTTTCTAAATGATACATACTGCTTATAATGATACAACAAAATGGAATCAAGATTTGTAGACACAGAGTGTGTTAATAAAAGCTAAAATGAGGTCTCCAAGTTCATGGGTGACAACGGAGAGAATAGTAGAGTAGATAACACATGTGAAAATTATTTCAAGTAATAATAAGAAATAGAAGAGAAAGAGATCACACCATCTTTATTGGAGAACATAGACTACTAAATCCAGCAATGTCCTCGAATCCTACCAAATTTTACCCCCCAAAATTTTCATAGCATTTTTCCAGATCTCACATCCTATAACTACTCTTTAGAGAGCAGAGAGAAGTGAGTGTTAGAAAATCTCATTCAGTGGAATAATCCTATGTCCTAAGTCATCTTCTGCACTTGAGGGCCCAAGATAATTATTAATAAAAATCTCTTCCACTAAGGTTAAAAGGAATAAAGTGCAGGCATCCTCAGCACTGCTGGCTTTGCTTTCCTCTGAGTGTTCCTGGAAATGGCCAGCTCAAGTTCTGATAGCTGAGAAAAGTAAAGGGTCAATTGCTCAACCTCAAATTTAAGGAAATCTCAGATTTCTTTGAGCATGAAGTAGATGAAGGAAGTATGTTCTCACGTCGGTTCCTGTTAATGAGAAAGGTAATGAAGAACATCAAATGGAACCAAGTGTTTCTTCGCCCTCAGAAGCCAAATTGAAGACGCTCAGGACAAACCATAAAGTTTATCTCCCTCAAACGAATGAACAATTCAGTGCTTGCCCCAAACCAATCCTTCCCTTGTGGGCCATTTTGCCTTCAATTAATAAAGTGGGTTGCAACACTTTGTGGAACTGTAAAAACAACTGAATTTGAGTACTGATGGCAAGAAAACAAGAGGTTTATCTGAGGCTCAGGGAACATACTCACTCTGAAGAAAAACAAGTGAGAGAGGAGTGTGGAGACAGGGTAAAGAGCATTGCTGAAACACCACGGGAGGCTGCAGTGAAGTTGTGTTCGAAGCAATGCCAGGTGGTGGCCAAGAGAGCAAGCAGTGAGAAAAGTTGTCAGATGAATAAGAGAGAGGAAGGGACCAATACAGTTGAAATGACAAGTTCAGCTCAGGAGGCCATGCTGGCAACATAGTCAAGAATTGCTTCAAGAGCCGTGCAATCCAAGGCTGTGAATTCATGTTCCAATCCTATTCCTGCTGAGAACTTCCTGCTGCAAACATCTGCTGTCAGAGGGTGTGTGGTCCATGGCAGACCTCTCTTGGCAGACAAAAGGGGTTGGGTTCGCCTGCAGTTCCACGCAGGCCAGGCCTGGGTGCCTGACACTCCCAAGAAGACAGTCTCTTTCTAACTGTTACTGGCCTGCACTTATAAGATAATATGCTGTGTTAAGAGGAATAAACAGAAGATAGAAAGGTTAATTAAAATGAAGAAAAGGCAGCCCGGTTTGAGCACTCTCAATACCTGGTAGAGAGTTCGCAGCTAAATGAACTTGTAATCCAATGATCGCTGTGCTCTGTCCTGGACATCCTCGGCACAGCCTGGTGCCTTGAGCACAGGCCTGAATATCTGGATTCTGTACTTGAGGTTTGCCAAAAAGTGACTGCCACTGCTGCTTCCAGTATTTAGCTATGTAGAGTAGAATTTGGTTTTGTTTAAATTAATAGATTCTTTTAGCAGTTTTAGGCTTTCAGAAAAATTGAACAGGAAGTAAGAGTCCCCAAACTCTGTCCCCCATTTCCTCTACTATCAACACCCTGCACCAGAATGGTAAATTTGTTGAACTTACATTGACCCACCATTTTCACCGAAAGCCCATAGTTGACATTAGGGTTCATTCTTTGTGTTTTACATTCTATGGGTTTTGACAAATGTATAATGAGACGTATCCAGAATTATAGAGTCATAAAAAATAGTTACACTGCCCTAAAAATTCTGTACTCTTATTTGACTCCCGGCTCCCAATCCTTGACCCACTGATGCTTTTACTGCATTCAGACCTTTGCCTTTTCCAGAATGCCGTACAGTTGGAATCATACAGTAGCTTTTTCAGAATGACTTTTTTCACAGCAATATGCATTTAAGGTTCCTCCATATTTTTTCACAGCTTGACAGCCCATTTCTTTTTGGCACTAAATATGCCATTGTCTGGAGGTACCATAATCTGTTATCCATTCATATTGAAGGCCATCTTGGTTGCTTCCAAATTTTGGCAATTATAAATAAAACTGCTATTAAAAAAACTCTTTTACTATCAAAATGTCATTAAGATAAATGATAAATTGGATCATAACTTACCCTTGGGCAGAAGAGGAAGGCAAGCAGAAATAATAGAAATGGAATTATGTCTTTCACCATTAACACCCATATTAAAGTCTGTTTTGTGCTGATTTGAAGGAAGACTGAATTTTCTATTGAGCAAGAGCAAACCGGCTGTCCTGAACTAAAGGGCAAGGCAAAGAGGAAGGCAGTGGGAGGAGAAACTACAGTGTTTGCTGGAGTGTGTCCTTCAGTGAGGGAAGCATCCCCGCTCAAGGTCGCAGTTCCTGACTCATCAGCTTATTCCCCGAAAGGCCTGGAGCCAGGGATTCTGTCTGCGGCAGGCAAAATTTGTCTGCGGTGGAGGTCGGTGCAAATGGAAGCATATGAGGAACATACTCCCACGCTCACACTTTTTTGAGCAGGGGGAGGGGTGAACATCTGTTCTTCTCTTAGAATCAGGAGAGCTAATATCACGGGAAGTAAAGGCTATTTCCTAGACTGGTATGTTGCCCAATACCACATCCTGAGGTGCTGAGAAGAGAAAGGACAGCTGTGAAGGTACCAGTGCCAGCTGCTAGGCGCCTGTTTCCATGATTTTTATGATCAAATGTATGAATTGCGTATGTAAGAGTTGCATGGAGACTTGAACTTCCAAAGCCTTCTTTAGAGAAACTGTAGAAGCAGAAAATAATTGTATAAGACATATAAAATAAAAATTATAAAGAGAAGAAAAAGTGAAATTATTTCACTTTTTATTTTGTAAATATTTACCAAATAGTGTGTAAACAGAATTTTGTTCTGAGTATTTGTAATGTTTTGCTCCTCTAATAGTAGTTCTCATAATCCAAGTTGATAACAGTTATTTTTTTCCTCTACAGTTTAAACATAGATCAAAATCTTGGACACCTTTCTCTGACATTTTAATTTTGATTCTTTATCACTCTAAATTTCCTTTGATTCTATCCTTACAGTTACAACCATTTTTCCTCCTTCAAACAGTCCTGGACACTTTCATCAACTACATTTTCTTAAAGCAACACTCTCTAAACTTTCTGGCTCAAAATCCTTCAATGAATTCTCCTTGCTTTCCAATTAGTGTTTAAAATCTTTATTTTAGTGTTTAAGGTCTTTCAAAATTTGATACCAATCAATTTTCCAGTGGTATCTTCTAACTTCCTTTACTTAAAATTCATGTTCTAGGCAACTTGGAATGTTTAATATTTAACAAGTCCATCTGTTCACTTGTACCACATGGACCCTCTGTTCCAACCATGTAAAACCACCTATTCTTCCTCTAATGCTTCTGGGGGATTCATTTGTCTGTGCTTTTGCAAAATGTTGCTCACTCAAATATCCCCTTTCTTTTATATGTTTGAATTCCAAGTCATCTCTCCAAACCTAAATCAGGGACACCCTGGGGCCTATCTATACTATGCACACAGAAATGATCATTTCACCCTCTTGGCCATCCCTATATTCAGTGCACTTCTCTACGGGCATGCTTATGGCAACATGTCATGATAGTAACAGATTTACTCCCCTCTTCCCGCCCTCTCAGACTGATGAGCTTCCTGAGGGCTAGAACACTCTTTCATTCATCTTTGTAAATCTCACTGTCTAGGCAGAGTTCCTGGCACACAGTACGTTCTCAGAAAATTGATGCTGACTGTGTAGATATTTCTTATTCCTTGGCATTTTAAAAATCTCTGTACCATTTATGAAGCCATTTTCTCTTCACAGGATGTCCTTTGACTCCCCCTGCATGTGTGCTCTCAGCTGCTCATGTCAGAGAATGCATGGGCTTTGAATTGAAGCAGTGTTTGGTTTGAGAGCCGCCACTCTACTCCCAGCCTGTGACATGGTTTCAAGGCATCCTGTGCATAAATATATTGTGTGCTTAGCACTTGACATCATAATTCTTTCTTTACATCATAGTCCTAACCACCTGACTGATGATTATATTAATACAGGAATTATATTTAACAAATAACTTTGAAAATGAATACTTAGTACATTGCCCTGCGCATGGGAGGTGCTCAATAACTGGTACTGAATATGAACCAGTGGCTTTATTTCCACCCACTTGACATTTCACTGCCTGGAATAGCTATGTGCCGCTGACAATGACAGACTGTTGCATTCTCTTTGTTAGTTGTGTAAGCTTTACGATCTTTAACTGTTTAGTTATTTATTTCTTAAGACAAATCTATTTTTTCTCTCACCTCAGTATCCTTCTAAGTCAATTCTAAATTTGTAAAAATATTTCCCTTTTACATCTTGTCATCTTCAGGGATTTCTTTCTATTCACATTTAGTTATTTCTGACTGAATTCACGTAGCTTAAACATCACTTTTCTTCGGAAACTATTTGCCTTTTTCATATTTGTTGTTTGTTTCATTGGCCCTTCATCAATATAACCTCCAAGTGTTTATTAAGTAAGAAATTGATACTCATTGGGCTATATTTTTCAACCAATCATTTATGATATTTTTGGGGAGATTTGATTCATATTAGCAATCTTATAGTCCTAGAGTATGGCAGAAGTGGAATAATAAATTTTTCCTGTAAGCCAAGAATTTCATATTTCCATCTTCATATTTTTCGACCTCTTTCTTGGATATAATCCAATGCTAGTAAATTATGCTGATACATATGATGGCTTTTACAGGAGGGTGTAAATGTTCATCTTCTAATAAATATTTAGGCATAAACATCAGTCAGATGTTTTCCTTAATGAAGACCAAGGCCCGCAGTTCAATACCAATCTCTACCAGCCCATTCCCCCATATTCCCCACCTCCATGGAACCTATCAGTGTCTGGCATACTGAATAGTTTATTTTTGTTTACTGTCTATCTTTCCTCATTGTCATGTTAAGGGGCATGTAGTCAGAGACATCAGACTGTCTTGTTCATTAATTGTTACATTATTATATTCCAGAACCTAGAACAGTAGCTGAGATAGAATAGTTCTTCAATAAACATTTGTTGAATAAATAAATTAATTTAGGTTTTTTGTTACTTCTATTTATTTCTGAGCATGTCTTCTCTCTATTGATCATTAAATTCCACTGTTGTCTTTCTCCCTTTGAGAAATTGAATCTCATATTTGTTTATATATTTCCCTGCCATTCTTCTAGCTGGTTCTTTCTTCTGTATTGTTGAATTTTCTATAGTTTTTTAATTATTTATGTCACTAGAAAGAAATTTTAAAAGGGACTTGGAGCACAGAAACTAAATGAGTATTTTATTCATGTATTATGCAGAGAAAGCATCTGATAAGATGCAATAAATCTATGAGCCAAAAAGCATTGTCCATCCCAGAAATGAGCTGGCAAGGCCTCTGGAGCCAAGTGGAGGAGGGCGGACAATCAGTTGGACTCAAGCTGTGGAATCACCATCAGACTTATTAACACAACAGCCATGCTTTTTCCTTAGGAACTACCATCCTTTGTGTAGTCATATTTATTTCATAACGTTTTCATTCACTGCTGATAGTTTATGACTTAGGTTACTTTCAGTTTAAATGTGTCAGATAAAACAATTTGTCATGGTTTTTATATCACAGTCTATAAAACAAGGTAGAGGCCTCAAAAATAATTTTTATAAATGCTTATGAATATTAAAAATTCTGACTTTGTAATATTTGATTATTTTTTATGACACCATTCAAAGTTGTGAAAAGAACACCTTGATTCAAGCAATTCAAAATGTTAAATTTAAATACCAGAATCCAATCAACTGAATTCCTTGCAAATGGCTTTAGAGTTAGCCACATGAAATTCAGTAGGATTACATTAAACCTTTGCTAAGGATGTATACTCCCAAAGCATACCAAAAACAAATAGTTAAAGGAAGGGAAATTTACATGCATACCCAGAAGTAACTGATCTTCAGGGGTGTAAGTATGAAACAGAGAATTCTATTTGTTTCTCTGCCAATTTCTCACTATGTTTCTTCATTCAAGCCATAATTGCATTGCTAAAGATTCCACTGTGGCAAGTGAAAAGATGAATGGAATTTAGGTCTCTTTTGTGAGCTCTAAGAGGAAAGAGAAAGGCCACAGTAAAGCTTTTATTGACCCAACTCCAAATCCAGTGTATCTAATTAGAAAATTGTTCATTCAGATGAAAGCCAAAAAGCATCTCGCCTAATGTGGCTGAGACAGCAAAATCAATTCTGAGCACAGCAGATCTGTTCAGTAAATGTTTAAAGGGGGAAAAGGGGGCCTGTGCAAATGAATAAATAATATTAAGAATAAGAGTTATGTAGCTTTTGTCTAATATCCCATTTATGATATGCTTTTTTATGTGTCTTTGCTGGTAGAATAAAAATGAATATTGTCTTCATCCATTAAAAAGAAAATACTATCTTACTAAAACAGTGGTTCTCTTATAACAGTTATTTTTGATATCACAATTAACTTATGCCTCTGACGTAACCTTTCTTTCTAAAGACAGGATGAATTTACTCTCCCTGTTAATCATATTTTATCTTACTCCTCTAGCATAAATAATTCTTATGCATATTTAAGCATCAGTCTTTACCTCTGTTTTGATTTACATTTTTTAATTTTTCAGTTACAATTGACATTCAATATTATATTAGTTTCAGGTGTACAGTATAGAGGTTAGACATTTATATAACTTACAAAGTGATCCCCCAGTAAGTCTAATTGTTTTGATTTTTATTGGCTGATATTTTGTTTACTGCTAATTAAAAAAAAGAATAAAGCAATATTTAAATTGATTTCTATGACTCATTCTAGGAAGAACAGATGTTTAAATGACTGTATGATATTATGAAAGGAACATGCTAATAAACATATTCCTTATTCGATTTCTTGGACAATGAATCTGTTAGTGATTGTCTAATTTTCATTATTAAAATTTTGTTGGATCCACATATGTGCAATATAACTTATTTCTGTTGTATATGTCTTTGCTATCCATGTTTTGATAGGTAAGATCTAGATTTAGTGATTGTCAACCAATGTAAGCCTTTGAAAATGTCTTTATCTAACAATCACTTCCTCATATTGTGCTCTTCCTGAAAATGTCATCTTACCTGATTTATGTTTTCATAGTGACATACTATGCTCTAATGCTCTTATACATAATACTCTAATACATAATATTCTCTAGTACTCTTTACTCAATATATAACTAGGGAATGAAGTAATAACTGAAAATCATGCTTTTATTTCTGTAATAGCATATTGCACTTAACATGTTTAGCTTGCAAAGTATTTCAGCATAAGGTGACCAACATCATTTAAATATTTGCCAAATAATAGGTTTACGTTTTCTTAAATATCTCATAGATGTATCTAATTGATTTCAATAAACAAAAGACTTATAGGCTGGACTCAGGAATGTTGTATTGATAAAAGTATCACAATAACCGATTCAATGGAAATATAGGCTGTGTGCCATGGTCACACAAAAATAGATTATCTTGCCAGCAACTTAACCTAATGTTGTCTCTAAAATTGCCAACATAATTGTACTGCATCTGGACTACTTTGAAATGTCCATCATGTGATCATTATTGTAGTTGAAAGACTGATTTGATCGCTGCTAGTTTGTTGAAGAGTCTGTGTCCAGATACAGTTGTATTGTGCAGTGCAGAGCAATGAGAGTCATTACAGAATGCAGTTTTGCATTAATATGTTAAGGAATAGGGAGTGCACATACAAATTCATTTCAAAGGTCATCCTGGCATCTTTATTTTGAAACAAGTGTGTAGTTTTTGGTCTTTTCCCAACTTATCTTTAATGCTCCAGTTATGGATTTCTATATGACTTTCATGCACCATGCTTCCTTTTCAGATTCTGTTCTTACTTCTGTTTGAAATGTCCCTTTATACATTCTGCTGGGTAATTTCTTCCCAGTTCAGATGTTACTTTACCCTGGAAGTATTAAGACTCAATACATGAACCTGGATATTGAGGGTGCTGATAATAGTATTCCTACTGTTACCTGTACCCAATTATTTATTTATTTAAAAATTTGACAAATATAAGTGTGTGTGTGTGTGTGTGTGTGTGTGTGTTAAACAGGAGAAAATAAAAGGTTTAATACATGTGCATGGGGAATTCACATAGGCATGAAAATTCCAAAGATAGCAAGGCGACATTGGGTATATAAAACACTTTAGACAAAAGAGAAAAGGGGAGGACTGGGTATTAGCTTTTGGAAGAGAAAATGGGTAATTTATAGGTACTTGAGGAAGAGGGAAATGTACGAAATGTACGTGGCAGGCAAATTCTTGCTAGGAACCTCAGAAACAATGAGACAGGGGATATCTAGCTAAATGGTGCCTACCTGAAGCCCTCTTATTTCCATAATTAATTCAGTAACTTATGAAGTGATCTCTCCATAAACCTAGTACCCACCTGACACCATACATACTTATGACAGTATTACTGACTATATTTCCTATCCTGAACTTTACATTCCCGTGACTTTTGTAACTGCCAATTTATACTTCTTAAGCCCTCTACCCTTTTCTCCAAGCCCCCATTTGGGAAGTTTCCTGTTGTTGGTTTAAACATTAATTTCAGTGTGATCAAAGAATATACTTTGTATGATTTCAATTTTTAGAAATTAGTAGCATTTTAATTTTCTTTCTTTGCCCAAATTACAGTCTATCTTGTTGATTATTTTACATGCACTGGAGAAGAATGTGTATTTTGCAATTGGGTGGAGTAACCTAATGTCTATTACTTCAATTTGTTGTCTAGTTATTTTATTGATTATGGAGAGAGGAGTGCTAAAGCCTCCAACTGTATTTGTGCATTCAGCACTGA